>NW_013666253.1:219458-227320 GCF_000517525.1 Limulus polyphemus
TAGCAGTAATGGATTTATTAATCTGTATTTAGCAGTACAGTAGCAGCAATAGTTGGTTTATCAACCTTTATTTTGCAGTACAGTAGTAGTAGTAGTAATGGGTTTATCAACCTATATTTGGAAGTACAGTAGTAGCAATAGTTGGTTTATCAACCTATATTTGGCAGGACAGTAGTAGTAGTAGTAATGAATTTATCAACCTATATTTGAAAGTACAGTAGCAGCAGTAGTACGATTAGCAACCTGTATTTGGTAGTACAGTACTACTAGTAGTAATGGGTTTATCAACTTATATTTGAAAGTACAGTAGCAGCAGTAGTACGTTTATCGACCTGTATTTGGCAACTCAGTAGTAGTAGTAATGTGTTTATGAACCTATATTTGAAAGTACAGTAGCAGCAGTAGTACGTTTAGCAACCTGTATTTGGCAGTACAGTAGTAGTAGTAGTAATGGGTTTATCAACCTATATTTGAAAGTACAGTAGCAGCAGTAGTACATTTATCAACCTGTATTTGGAAGTACAGTAGTAGTAGTAGTAATGTAGTAGTAAAGTTTTTAATGCTTGGAGAGATAAAAAATACAAATATACTAGACTACAAATGTGGTTTGACAAATTTTCTTCATTTACTTGTATAAAATATACTGTAGAATATTGGTTTATTATGATTATTGGTATGGTATTTAAATGTTATGTCTTGAATTCACTTCTGTTTGATGTAAAACTACATGGAAATTTCAACAACTAGCTGTTTCTTTTAAAAGAAACAAGCTAAAAATATTTTATTAAAAACATAAACAAAAAAACTTCAAGTGATTTTCATACTTTTCATAATGACTGAAAAAATAATAGCAACTGAATAATTACTCCTGTACTGTTTCAGGTAAAGTTAGGCTTGTGGATAGATTTGACCAATACCTCTCGTTTCTACGACAAGAAAGACATTGAAGCTGAAGGGATCAAGTACTTAAAGCTTCAATGCAGGGGGTAAGCCATAATGCTTTAAATACACACAAAATAAGGAAGTAATACTAATTAGCCGATGTGAGATAAAGTAATGCCTTTTAAATAAGTTTGTACCTATATACATTAGAGCTTAGTTAATATGTGATTATATAATATTTTTTTTTTCAGTGTTTTAAAAGATATCTTTTTTAAATATCCATTTGTTTTCAGCTTATGTATCTGAATATTTAATGTTATATAACTAGATGGCAGTCCTACTCCATCCAAAAAGTAACACATTAACTTGGTCACATAAACTATGCCACACTTAGGTTATTGTGAACAAGACATATCCAACAATTTCTCTTTGGTTACTTGATAATTATAAAACAAACATATTTTTAAACAATAATATACTAAAGCTCTAAACCAATATGAAAGTAACTATTTGATCAACAGTATTATCTGTGTAATGTTACGTAGGTGACGTAGGTTGTGTTAATCATTAAATGGTATATATTAAAAATATAATCAAGTTTAACTGAAGCTTGATGCTTTCAGGTGTTTTTATCACAATGTTCAATCACTTATTATTTAGTTCCTGTCAAGAATAAAACACCAATAAATCATTTATTAGAACAAAATGCTTAAAGTCAGACATGCGATATGTTTTAGCCATAAAGGTTTTTGTACATATTAAAGTTGAAAGATACAAGCATTTTATTATTGTAGTTAAGTTAATGAAGTTTAAACAGACAATGAAGTGCATTTAAGTTTTGTATGATGGGTTAAAAAAGGTCAAAAACATGTTAACTATTTTTTATGTAAAAAATTCTAATATGCTGTTTACTAAAGGTAATATCAGTGACACTGCAGAGTTGTGTCACAACACGGTAGGGTATTCACTGCAGAGTTTGTGTCTCAGTAAGTTTAGGGTATTCATTACAGAGTTGTGTCTCAACACACTAGGGTATTCACCATATTGTTGTATCTCAACATGGTAGGGTATTCACAGCAGAGTTGTGACTCAACATGGTAGGGTATTCACTGCAGAGTTTGTGTCTCAGTAAGTTTAGGGTATTCATTACAGAGTTGTGTCTCAACACACTAGGGTATTCACCATATAGTTGTATCCCAACACGGTAGGATATTCACAGCAGAGTTGTGACTCAACATGGTAGGGTATTAACTACAGAGTTGTGTCTCAGCAAGGTAGGGTATTCACTGTAGAGTTGTGACTCAACATTGTAGGGTATTAACTACAGAGTTGTGTCTCAACAGAGTATGGTATTCATTGCAGAGTTTTGTTTCAGCAGGATATGGTGGTTACTGCAGAGTTGTTTCTTAGTGGTGTATAGTACTTATTTTGTCATCTTGTATGGTATTTACTGTAGAGTTTTGTTTCAGCAGGATATGGTGGTTACTGCAGAGTTGTGTTTTATTGCTGTATAGTACTTACTTTGTCATCTCGTATGGTATTTACTGTAGAGTTTTGTTTCAGCAGGATATGGTGGCTACTGCAGAGTTGTGTCTTAGTGCTGTATAGTACTTACTTTGTCATCTTGTATGGTATTTACTGCAGAGTTTTGTTTCAGCAGGATATGGTGGTTACTGCAGAATTAACTCTACAGTAAATACCATACAAGATGACAAAATAAGTACTATACACCACTAAGACACGTGTCTCATAATGATGTGGTATTTACTGTAGTTATGTCTCAGAACGGTTTGATATTTACTGTATAGTTGTGTCTCATAATGATGTAATATTTACAGTACAGTTGTGTCTCAGAATGACGGTTTGGTATTTACTGTACAGCTGTGTCTCATAATGGTGTGGTATTTACTGTAGAGTTGTGTCTCAGCACTATATAGTACTTACTTTGACATGTTGTTTGAGAGTTACTCTGACGTTTTTTACTGTTGACAGAATCTCACTCTTCATACTGAAGATTGGGAACAAGTTGTAGCTAATACCATAAATCTTCCAGTGACAGGATGTAAGCTTGTAAAAATTTAATAAAACCTCCTGTTTTTTGTTTTCCAATTAAAGTTATTAACTGGTAGAAGTTATTATGTCATTATACAAATAAATGAAGAGGAATTATTGGTAATGTATATGATTTATTATGAACAAGTGTAAATTTGACAATTTTCTTTATTTTTGTGCACCAGGCATGGGGAAACTCCATCAGTGGAGCAAACTGAGACGTTCATCCAGGTCTGTCACAATTTCATTTCCAAAAACCCATTGGATATCATTGGTAAGTTTCTGAAGTATAAAAAGTTAATCAATAACTAGGAATATTTTTGACAGTGTGGAAACTTGTTCTTCATTTAATGTTTTGTTGTAGCAATTCTAAGAGTTATCAATTAACAAGGAAATGGCCATTTCTGTTTTATATGACCCAAAATTTGTATGGATAAAAAGTCAGTGAAATAATTAGTCTTTCCTTTCTGGTTGTGTATTTGAGAATTATGAAGTTTTCTGTAGCTTGAAAGAAAAAGTTTCTTGCTATTTAGAAATTAAATTTTATATGCAATGAAATAAGAGTCGTAATATAATTTAACCATGATATTTAGGGAAGCTTATTACACCTTAAAATAATATCCAACTATGAATATTTTTATTGTTTTTAGACTCTGAGTGTGTGTCACTTTAACGAGCTCAAGTATTATTATAAAATCTTCTCATGGTTAACCAGCTTGAAATAGTTTCTGATGGAGCAATCATAATTTAGCACAGAAATAGTAATTTTTGGAAGAGGTCACCATTTCTTGTACAAAAGTTTCTCTGGTTGAATTTGACAATAAGTTAAATGTGATTCCTCAAGAGAAAATTTTCTAATTTTTTTTTTATAACTATTACAAGTGGATTCATTCATGATGTTAGGAAAACATCTAGTGTAAAAAAAAAGTCAATTAAAGACAAAAATATGAAATCCTATGACCCATGCACTTTTAAAAGATGGATCTTTTTTCATCACAAGCAAATTATTTCTACTTATTTACAGAAGGAAGGAGTTCAAAGTAAGAATAGTTGACCATTAAATACATGTCAGTCTCTTTTGCTCCCCAGTGGTACAGTGGTATGTCTGTGGACTTAAATGCTAGAATCTGGGTTTCAATACCTGTGATGGGCAGAGCATAGATAGCCCATTGTGTAGCTTTGTGCTTAATTACAAACAAACAGTCCCTTTTTTACATCTGGTAGAAGTTATTATATAATTGCAAAATAGGCAGTGTAATTTTAATGAAACATTGTCAACTAGTTATTCATCACCACAGACAAAGTCACTGGAAAAGTTTTAACAATGTATTACTTTTGATTTATCTCAAATCAAGTTTATTTTGGGTATGAAGGAAGAAAAATCAAAGACATTTTTCTTTCTTTTCAAGGTGAGCATATATATAGTAAATTACATTTAATACTGATGGTTGATTTTTCATGTAGGAGTCCATTGCACTCATGGGTTTAACAGGACTGGTTTCTTGATAGTATCATATCTTGTAGAGAATCTTTCTTGGAGGTGAGAATTTATTCAGTTTGTTTTTGAGTTCAGTATTATTAAGACAAGGAACACTGTTGTTTTATTTTGTTAATTTATTAATATTTTCTGAGAAGTATCTTTGTATTTAATGCTTTAAAATAAGTTTGGATAAAATTTAGAACCGTTAAAGTTTTGGGTCATCAAAATGGAAACCTTGACTGGTTTACATTAAGGTCTGGTTGTTTTGCTTTTTACATGGATGAGAATCTCCCACTGATTGGCAGTTTCCCGCTTTTTTTTAGACATGCTACTCTTCATTCACGATATTCGTGCAAATCTGATGAGGAAAGGTTTCAAATGAAATTGTCTTGCATATGTTGCAGAAAATATGCCCCAGATAAACATTAAAGTTTGAAAGTCTGCTCAGTCGATCGGCACCATGTTAGAATTAGCACGTGTATTTTTGTTGCTTTTGTTTCAATGATGCATGTTGATGATGAAAATGCACACAATGTAGGGGGATTGACAGCGGTTGCAAGGAGAAATTCTGATGGTAGTGATGTTTGAATGTTAAAATGTCAGCGAGAAAGTGGAAAATGTGGCATAACAAACTCGTGACTTTTTCTTGAAATAATAATGTTCGTGAACGAAATAATGTCCTGTTATGAAGAGTTGGTGTTTTTTGTACTATTATTAATTCACACATATATATGAGATCACAGTATAGAAGCAATAATATTAACATTAATATTGATTCTGCCTGAAGATATAAATATTAAGTTAAAATGCACTAGATTTCTGTTAAAAAATAACTGATATTCTACCCTCCTTACCTTCTCCCTCCAGACAATGGTGACGATCATGTACTCGACTGTGCTTCCTATCAACCTCCAAATTTTTTTTAAGCTTGACCGATTCTCATCCCTGTTTTTTTCGATTATGATGTGTACAATAAACAGATTAGAAGCAGTGTTTGTGGGAAAAGGTTATTTATAAAGATGTCTCCAAATAAATTAAACTCGTGTGATATATGGCAATATAAAAACAAATGTACATACATTTGTCAACAAATGTAAAACTTAGTTATAAAATACATCATTTGAAAGTAACATCCTTGTCAATCAGAAATGTATAATTAGATGTATCATGATGTGTTAGATTTGGATCAATGAATAGCGTGTAGAGCAATTATTTTGAAGATTAAGTGGTTTAATCATTTTTATACACGTCTTTCATAAATTTTGTGGAATTTGTGAATTTTTGAAATCCTGATTACTTTACATGCATATATAAAGTTGAAAATGAAAATTGTCAACTTAATCAAATGGTTTAGTACAATCTGCTAAAATAAAAAAAATTAAACCTTCTTACATGAAGTGCTTTATTTTGCCATTTCTGAAATGGTTGTGACAATTTTTATACTGATTGTTGAATGTTTTTGTCAGTGTGGAAGCTGCTGTTCAAGATTTTAGCAAGGTGAGTTTCTTCAGAATTACTGAAATTTCATTATTGTTTTGCAAATTTCGTAAGTTATTGAAAATTAATTAAAGTAAAACTTTATTAGAACTGACATAACTATTAAACGTGTTGATCTTTAGCTCTTTAAACCCCTAATTTTTTGTGCATTCTGCTGTTGATCTCAAATTTGTATTCAAAAAAATGCCATTGCTTCACAGGACTTCTGGTCTATTTATGAAAGGTGAATAATAACTTGGTTTGGATTAATTTTCAGGCAAAGAAACATAAATGTTATCAGACGCTGCCACCATCCAATGAGTATATTGACATTTTCAGCCAGATGCTGGTAACGTCCGTTTGGATTTAAGGAGTTAGTAAATAATCTTTTCAGTCAAGTGGGGCTGTTGAGAAATACATGCATTTTAATAGTGCTGTTAACTTTTGTTATGTGTATTCTGAGAAAGGTTTCATAGTGAATCTTTTGTAACATTTACAGGACAGGACCTTTCACTTTGTGTTGTTGCTGTAAATGACTTATTATCACTCAGTACATCAAATTCACCTACAAAATTAGTTTCTACTCTACATTATACATCCTATAAAATGATGCATACATAAGAATTGAATTTTTTTAAATGATTATCAATGCTACATTAATGATGACCAATCCAGAAACAGTTGTTACACTGTTACTTCTGTGGTTATAATTTCAGAGGTTTTGTTTTGTGGAGATACAAAACTTTTTTTTGCATATCTTGTTGATATCTGACAATTAATTATTTTTTTAATTTCTGTACTATTTTTTTTTTTCTATTGGTAAAAAATTTATAGTAATAGACACAACTTTTAATAATTAGAGAAAATGCAAAATATTTTTATGGATCTTCAAATTCAAACTTTATATTCATAATTTAAATCTGCACACTTTGACACACATTTTAAGCTGCTTTTGTAGACATAACAATGTTCTTTGTTACTTTTGCTCTACGGCAGTGAGGTGTCTGTTATCACAATGTTAACTTTGTTTTTATTTGTGGTTCTGTTACCCATCCAATAACTTGAAAAATAAAGCACAGAGTTTTTAATTTGCATTTCTTGTATTTGTTGTAGGCAAGACCTCCAGGAATTTATAAAGCAGATTATCTCTACGAACTCTTTAGGCGTTATGGAGACCCAGCAGATACTCCATCACCACCACAACTTCCATCTTGGTGCACTGGTAAAATTCTTTGGAACAGTACTGTACTCAAAACAACCTTGTTCTTGAAATGTGTGATTACAGTAACAACTACTTCTCAAACCAACAATAGTTGATTGATCAAATTATTTATAAGTCATTTGGGAATCTCAAAAATATACAAGTTCATTGTTCTGAATGAGAGGATGAAATGAATCTGTTGAGCTGTCTAATACTTTGCTTTTATTGTTGGTAAAATGGATTTCAAACTCAAAGAAGATTCACAAAAGTGTCTTCTACAAAGAAACCTTCCAGTTGGTTATCCATTATAAATGTATTTTATGAACTGGTCCACCTACTTTCCATAACTTTGAAAGATGCTCCTACTGTTTTTGTAAAAATAGGTACAGTTTCAAACGACTGATCACAGTTTAATTTTACTAAGTGGCACCAAAAAAATATTTTAATTTTACTTGACTGACTTTTTGCATAAAGATAGCAAAAGTAAAATCAAGTTAATTTCTCAAAAGCTGAAAATCAGAAATAGGTAGAGAATTTTTATAATAAACAGTTAGGATAAATAAAAAGTATAAAACTAAACTTAAAAAAAGATTACATTAGTTAAACATAGTAAATAAGTTAAAATCATAAATAATATTCAATGTTAAACTGGTACACAATTAAAAAACATTTTATTTAGGCCTATCTATGGCCTTCAAAAAGTTGACGACTGTACATGTTTCGACGTTACAAAGTTGTCAACTTTTTGAAGGCCATAGATAGGCCTAAATA
>NW_013666253.1:227647-229820 GCF_000517525.1 Limulus polyphemus
CCAGTTTAACTTTGAATATTATTTATGATTTTAAATTTATACACAAGTGCCAAAATACTATAATTATGGTAAATAAGATCAAAATAAATACATTAAAATGATAAGATTTTCAGCAATTGGTTTCTTTGTTCAGCAAAGTTGTTTCAACAAATAAAAATTTTTTAATTTCTCAATCAGATTATGATGACACTGTAGATGATGATGGAAATTTTGTAGAAAGTAATAATACAAATGGAGAATCCAGCAAACCACATGTGCACAAGAGGAGAAAACGAGAATTCAACAAAAAGGTAACGTCAGTATTTTTTCTATCCTGTTTTCATACAAATGTGTTTTTAGGAAAGCTTTAATGGATTGCAAGAAAAAACAAATCCTTTAAAAGATAAAATAAAACATAATATATTCGTAAGGAAAAAATTAATCTTCTCAAATCAGGGGTAGTTTTTTCACCTAAGAAAATGAGTGAAAATAATATTTGTTATGAAGCATTGTTTATAAGTAAGAACTATGAAGAACAACTGTTTCACTGATTGTGCTTTTGAATATATTGAAAAAATAAGCTAATAAAATCAGCTTTTAAGTTTTATACCCTTGGCAGAAATTTGATTCGTTGTTACAGTGAGAAGGATTAGTATCTTTTTTTAATGGTTAGCTGTAATGTAATTTGTCTTTCTGAGTTAGGCCTGACGGTTGCCGGTTTGAATCTCTGTCCCACCAAACATAGTCACCCTTTCATCCATGGGGTCATTATAATGTGACAGTCAATCCCACTATTCGTTGGTAAAAGAGTAGCCAAGAGTTGGCGGTGGGTGGTGATGACTAGTTGCCTTACCTCTAGGGATGGCTAGCACAGATAGCCCTCGTATAGCTTTGCGCAAAATTCAGAACAAACTCAAACTTTCTGAGTTGTTGTACAATATTTTTTTTTGTACAGAGTGAGCATTTGCTTTTTGGTATTATTAGTATTACTAGTTGTAATTTATTAACCCTTTCGAGAATTCAATGTAAGCATATTATGTTATTTCTTTTTCCTCATTTTTTAGTGTGTATTTTATGTGTAACATTGAAACTGAAGACCCTTTAATTTAAATAACTTTTTCTGAAAGTACAAACTGCAATTTTGTCTCAGTGACCGTAATACTTGAGCCACCATTTTTTTTTTTTTGCTATTGAATATCAGTGTTACCACTTACAATATACATTAGGGCCAAGCAAAATAATACTGGTGTGTATGACATTTAGTTGGGGCCATTTACATTTCATGTGTTGTATAAATAATGGTGGATAGTGGAACAGGATAGGAAGATCGGTGATGCACGTGATGCTTTTTAACGGAAACATGAATTGAGGTACATAAATTTCTGATAGGTTTTTGATACACTGGTAAAATTTGAAACACACTGTTTATGAAATAAAATTAGTTATCATGATGTTATGTGTTTTTGGAACATTTTTTCATTGCTAACTACACTTTTTTTTTTCTTCATGAATAAAGAATCCAACTTTCATGGAAGGAGTTCCAGGTGTAGAACCAATTGTCACTCAGCCTAAGTTAGTGCAGATTCAGCGTAAAGCACAGAACATGTGCAACTGGGAAGAGTAAGCTGTTTTTTTTTAACAGCCAGTACTATAAAGTTAATCTATGTAGTATATTTAACGTGTTAAATAATTCCTTTAGTCATCTTACTGTAATTAATTGTGTCAGATTTTTAGGTGCATTATAATGGGTAAAAATAAACGTTTAATTTATTATTTGTCTTTAAATCATTAATATAAGGAGTGATTTTAAGCTTGCAGTAATTCAGTTGGTTGAGACTTGTTATTAATATGATACAAATTATTCAGGCATTTGAAAACTTTATAAGAATAAACTAACAAGCTTTATGAAATATTTTTTATAAGGATGAATTATTTGACTTGCATAGGTAAATATTTTTTATTTTAGAGTTTAGTAGATTGGATTAGATTTGGTATCATATTGTTTGTATTTTTATTTTGGTACTTGAAACCTTTTAATGAAATACTTGTGTTTATGTGTTATTTAATTGAATGAATTCAAATTTTTAGTGCTAAATCTTTTCTTGCAGTAAATTTCCATAATCTTTTTGGAAAGGTGATACACTGTGAGGTTTTCACTGTCTGTACATATATATATATATATATATATATACTA
>NW_013666253.1:230137-236247 GCF_000517525.1 Limulus polyphemus
CTTTTGGTAAAGGTAGATACACTGTGAGGTTTCTACTGTCTGTACATATATATATATATATATATATATACATTTGATACATATCTTGCAAATTGTGGTGCCTGTCTGTACATTCGTCTGTCTCCCGTTTACAGTTCTACTTCCCACATTGCCTTTGAAAAGCTCTGCATGCAGGCAAAGCTCAACATTGACTTTTAAAATGACAAGAAAATAGGCATGAATAATGTTGATGCCAAATTTTATTTTGCAAGCAGGATATTCTACACTAAATTGTTAGGAATTAATCACACTATCATTCTCATTTCAAAATGCGATTTAGCTTGAATAATAGAAATGTAGAGATACCGTATGTTATTGTTGAGTGGCTGTTAACATGACTGAAATGCTCAACAATTACTTTTTGCAGTGGGTTGTACAAGTGAAACCAAAAGTGCAACACAATTAACTTTTTAAAGTTCATGAAATATTTTAAATTGATAAATTACATAAGCTTTTCCCATCATTTAGAATGGGTACTTTTGCTTGTAGGTATATATGTATATATATCTGTGTGTATGTAAAATGTCAGTGTGTTTCCATACTATTGCATTATCTTTAACACTGGAAAGTAAAAAACTTATCATATTTATAGTTAATGTAACTCTACGTTTCCTAGCAAACTCTACAGAAGTCTTCAGCAGGGGTGTGGAATTTATATCACCCAATGTCCAGGATAACAAATGTTACCATCATGCTTTGCCTGTTAGACAATTAGTATTCTTTTCCGGGAAGATTTTTAGGGAGCCATACAAGCTTCTGAAAACTGAAATACAGTAATCTAGTACATACAAACATTTACAATTGTGAACCTCAAACCAAAACTATATACAAAGCTCTGTAATTCACAAACCTTCAGTCACACACAGAGTAACAAATGTGTTTAAATTAATCCAACAGTATTATTATATTTCTTTTGTTTATGGTAGGAGTCCAGTAAAATTTGACTGCCAGTTCTAGCAAGAATATAAAACACAATAATAATTACACAAAACAAGGTGTTCTGTGTGATTTATGGGATGGGGGGGGGGTGTAAGTAGATTTTTGTAGTATTTTGTCCCTTTAACAAAAAGTTTTTTCAAAAATTCCACACTCCTGATCAAGCTTAATCAAGCATATTTTTTGAATATCTACAATAATGTTACTTGAGCATTATGTATGTAGATAAATCTGGATGAAACAGTGTGGGTATGTTACAGTAGTTACAAGAATCCCAGAACATTATTTTTAACTGTATGTTATTTGGCAATCTCACAGTAAATTGTAAAACAGTGTTTTGTAGGCATAATGAAGTGATCTTATTATTGGGAAACATGCTACATGTTTGAACAGAATATTGTTTATTATAGTTAAATGTTTATTGGTCATTTGTCGTATTATTGGGAACATGCTACATGTTTGAACAGAACATTGTTTATTATAGTTAAATGTTGATTGGTCATTTGTCTTATTATTGGGAAACGTACTACATGTTTCAACAGAACATTGTTTATTATAGTTAAATGTTGATTGGTCATTTGTCTTATTATTGGGAAACATACTACATGTTTCAACAGAATATTGTTTATTATAGTTAAATATTGATTGGTCATTTGTCTTATTATTGGGAAACATACTACATGTTTCAACAGAATATTGTTTATTATAGTTAAATGTTGATTGGTCATTTGCCCGACATTTTCTGAAACTTGGCCACCTATTATGTAGTAATGAAGTATTAACATTGTGGATATGATTGAATTTATATTAGCCCAAATATATTGGGAAATTTTATTTAATGATTATGTCATTTATACAGCATGTCTAGGTAAACAATCGACTATTTTATGTTTAGAGTGAAACTGCTGTATGTATATGTATGCGTGAAATATTTAATAAAAAAGAGATATCTAGTTTTCAAATTATTAATTTGTATGTAATATATATTACTAGAAGTAGACCTGATGAAGACCTTGTGCTAAAGAAGTAATTTGAGTGTTGTGTGTGTGTATATATATATATATATATTACTAGAAGTAGACCTGATGAAGACCTTGTGTTAAAGAAGTAATTTAATATATGGTTATTATATATATATATATATATATATAACAATCAAAAATATATGTAAATACTATTGTTTTGGTTGCTATCAGAAATTTCTATAACTATGTATTTAACCATATCTCAAAATGCAATAAAATATTAAGAAATTTGTTTTATCATTGATAAATTTCCATGTGAAGATATCAACTGAAATGTTTTCTAATTGGTTTAAAATTAAATCAAATATATTTAATGCCTTAATAATAAAATTAAAGTTTTGAAGGTATAGGGCATTTGAATATCTCTTGTTTGAGTGTGGTAAATGTAAACATAATTAATCAGTACGTACATAAGGCACAGCATGGTGGTATAGTTTGAGTAACTGACATGTGCAGTGTTTATGCAATATGCAGTTACAAATTATAAAACCAATACTTTTCATATGTTTGTAAGTTAATCAAATACAGCAACGAAGATTTATTTTTTTACTAACATACAAAAGAAATTGGCACAGATAAATATACAACCAAATTATTATAGAAAAATGTTAACTTTAGGCTGAGCAGAGAATCAATGAAAAATTATAAAATAATATATATATATAAATATATATATGAAATTTTAGCATCTATAGCAATATTGATTTATTTATATTTTTATATCTATTTTCTTCCTAAAAGTTTCTATAAGACTAGAACTAATAAGGGGGTGAAAAGTTTTGCCTTAATTAAGATAGAGATAAATTGAAGGTACACTTTATTTAAAGAGTGATTTTGTGTTAAATTTAATATATGGAATGTGTGAACATTATAATTATTGATATGTTTGTCTTTTTGTAGTTCTGGTTTCCCTGGGTGTCAGCCTGTATCAATGGATACTGACAATATTAATCTTCTACAATTAAAATCATATAAAGTTAGCTGGAAAGCTGATGGAACAAGGTAGGAATGCGTTTTGGAATAGTGATAATACAAGCTTGTGTAGTGATCATTACTTAATGTTAAACTAGTTATAAAGTTTTATCCTGGGTTATCATTAACTTCTGAGTAAATCATCCTATATTCCTATATCACAACAAAAATTAATCTTGTAATATAGCTAATTTAATACTGTATTCCTCCCTTTAAGCTTCCCTGCATGATTTTTTAAATAAAAATAAATAAGCGCCCTCTTTATTATCACTCATTGTCATGATTTTTTAAGATAATAAATTTGACTAACCTGAAGAATTTTTTAACGGCTCTTGTTGCAGAAAGACAGAAAAATATGTGATAGTTATGGGACATTGTCTGCTTTCTGCATGTTATTATTCTGTGTTTTTTGGTGCATTATTTAATTAAATAGAAAATTATTTAGTGTAATAGTACCATTAGTATAAAAAACTAGGGTTAAGTGTCATTGACAGTCAACAGCAAATAAAATGAAGACCCGGGTAAGTTCATGTATATTTTTATACATTTGCAAAAATTGAAACTTTTTAGGTTAGATTAGGTAAAATTAGTAATGATAATAAAAATTATTACAAGGTACACTCACAAGTAGCTTGTGCATTATGCAAGTTGATAGTAAGAAGCAAGAAGCCATTCATCAGCATAAACATGTGGCAATCATAATTTCATAGCCAGCTACTCCTGACAGTGAATATTCATGAAGAGATATAATATAGCTTTCTACCATGCAGGGGTTTTTGAGGCCTATCGTAGTCATGTGTAAATGAAAGAAAACTATGACTTGTTATCCATTGGTAACATGGACGAAACGTCTATTTGGATCAACATGCCTAGAGATTACACTCTCAGAACAAAGGAATCGTAAGCTGTGAGCTTGGGCAGCACAGGTCAGGAAAAAAAACTCAAATAACTGTATGTTTGGCAGCAATGGCAGAGGGAACAAAACTGCTTCCCCTTGTTTTACCAAAGGGGGTGAGACATTCTGTTATTAGAATGATACCGAGGGCATAGACCAATGAAGACACCCTGATATTTGGCTGATGAATGTTGGAGACAAAACTCCATATGAAAATTGTTAGTTTGGGACATATTTGCAGGATGTAAGACAGAAAATTTAAAATAGCTGTTGCCATTTAAATACAGTACTGATGTGGCCATTATTCCTGGGGCAACGTACATCAAAACTTAAGCCATGTAACATAGCTGGAACAAGCCATTTAAAGACCATTACAGAGAACTTTACAATAACTGGCTGTTCAATGGTCCAGTTTCAACCACAAAAAAGGAAATTGTGATCCTTCTGAGAGAACTCGGGCACTTAAATGGATTAAGGAAGCCTGAGCCAAGGTAATTCTTGATGTCATCAGAAAATCTTTTCTGACCATAGGCATTGCCAATAACTTGGACTGCACCCAGGACAATATGTTATTTAATTACAAGAAAGTGATGATGATTCATTTGAAGGATTCAAGACATCCACAGTAGACAATTGGTTGAAAATGTTCAAATGGAGCTTGAGGTTCTTAATGAATGAAGTTAATCAGAATTGGAACAATTTGATGATTACAGAAATCCAGTTTTTTGTGAAAATGAAATTATAGTGCAATTACTTTTGAAACTTGGATACAAATTGTGTTAGATGTATTTCCTAGCAGGAGTATCCCCGATCAAATCTCTTTTTTTTTTTTTATATGAGTGTGGATATGTTCTATGCTTTATTTTCTGAAATTTATTGGCGAATAAATATTATTATGGAGTCTGGATTTATAGTTATGTCCTATGAATTTTGCATCAGTACTACACAACTACCTGTTCCTATTATCCCTGTACCTCTGTCGATACAACACTTTAATTTACACTTGTCCAGCATGATGTTATTTAATCAAGAATGTAAACAAAGCCATTTTTAGTGGGTGATAGTGGTGATTAGTGAGGAAAACTTAAAGGTAAGAATTGTTTCCATACTAGTACCTCCCTTTTTTAGAATTATTTAAGCTCCCTGGGTGTTTAAAGGAAAGAATATGATATACTGGTGTAATTAGGAGTATATAATGTTGTAAAACAAAAGCTAATGATGGTTAGAATGTGTTGGTTCATCTTTTGGGTACCCATGCCATTGACAATATTTTGAGCCAAAATTTTTATTCATTTATTTATGGAAAAATGTCCAATTTGAACTGCAGAGGAAGCATTGTGAAAAAAGAAAGAAATTATGTCACATTTTTTATTTCTGACTTGTATTCACAACAAAACATTCCACTTCACAATTGGTGTTGTGTTTGGCTTACTACCAGAACTTGATCACCTCAGATTATATCACTTAATATAAAAGTGTTTTATCTATTCAGTTTAGACCTATTAAGTATAAACATTTTTTTAAAGCCTTTGACATTACTATGGCTTTTGAAGTATTGAATTTTTCATGTGGAACAATATTCAAAAACTTGAGATTAGGTTTGGCTCTCACAGAAACATTGAGAAGGAATCCATTGAACCTTCTTGTTGGCCCAGAACAAGGGAACAAAAAATTTAATTGCTCTTTTTTTTTCATTTAATATTTACCAGTACCAAAGCTTTCCAGTGCATGTGCTATTAGACATTATCCTTTATAATATATGTAGCTTATACAGCTTTATCCAATCCTGCAAACCTTGTGTTTTGGTTTTAACAATACAATAAACTGATGTTGAATGAGTCATTTTAAGAAACATTTATTGTCTCTTACAGCAATCATTTACTACCTCTGTACATGTTTAATATAACATTTAACTGTATCATCATCATTCCGAACTAATACAACCTAACATCTGCAAAGGATTGAGTACATTTATTAAAACAATTTTGGATCCTCACTATGTTGCTGCAGCCCTTGTCGCCATGTCTGGTAGTGCTTTGTGTCTTTATTGCAAAAGGCTCAGTCATATTATGTCATGTCCAAAGCACACAGCTTGTTCTTGCAAAGATTCCATAATCCATCTATTGTATGAGAGATTGTTTCCCAATGTGTTTTTCCAATTTCAAAAGTATACACCTGGAAAAAAGTTAAGCACCCCCAAATATTTTTCAGGATTGCTTATTGAAAATAAGGTTTAATTTTCA
>NW_013666253.1:237215-254466 GCF_000517525.1 Limulus polyphemus
GTAGATTATAATTAAATTTTAGTACTATACATTACTCAATTTCTTAATTGAAAAGCAAATATAAAAAAAACAGAGATAAACATCAACTTTTGTGTGTCATGTGGTATGTTGAATGCAGCACTGGTTAAATTAGATGTTTGTGAAGTCAAAATACTAAGTCTATAGTTTCGCACCAATTACAAATTTAAATTACCAATATTGATAAGCTAGAATATAAAATAAGAATGTCTTTTCTATTTGCTAAGATATTGCTCATGTAATAAATCAAACACAGTGGCACCCCACCCACCTCTTTCCATTTTTGGAAACGCTTACTTATATACACTTACTTCTATATATTACATGAATAACCAATTGGAAGCTCAGAATGTCCCCTAGTGTCTTTCTCAGCCATTTTAATGGGCTTAGATGCCATTTCTTTCTTTTGAACCAATATTTCAACGAGGTAGGGTGTGTGTCTTTAGTCTGCTCGAAATTTCATATTTTTTAGACAAAAATACATCTTAGTTACTAAGCTTGATAAATTATTGTGGAATTCTATGGTATTGATGTAGTGATTTATGATTTTTTAGTTACTCAAATGTATAAAAAAAATTTTGTTTCATATCCTCCACGTGCAAAATTTTTAAAGGCTTAGCAACCTACGTCAAGCAGCAACTGAGTACAAAGGTCATAACTAGAAAAGATAGTTGTTTGCTTTACTTCTTTATTTACTTTTCTGTGTTTTAAGAAAAATAAGTTTAAGAACTTATTTCAAAATAGCAATAATCTGTATACATATATACACACCCTGTATCATCCTTAACGTTTCAGTATTAATAGATTGTTGTATATTGGCTATAGTACATGAATGGTCCCCCATTTATGAAGAAACTTGTTTATTCAGTTTGTAGCAATTGGTGATTTATTAGTGATATGCTGTCTGTGTTCCTGGTATAACTTTACTAACATGGACTATTAGTTCTTTTAATTTCTCAGCTAGTTTGTTAATGTACTTTTGGTGATTTGAAAAGTTTTTTATTCTATGTGTTGTGATAAATTATTGTGCTACTGTTTTTGGTAACTTATGATTTCAAGATAATTTACTTCCTTATTAGATTAAAACCTTCTTCTGTTTTCTTTTTCAAGTTAGAGTCCTGCTTTTTTTGCCATGTTAAGTGAAATAGTACTTAAAACTACACCCAATACATTTTAATTACTTTTCTATTGTTTATCTTTCTGGAAGCCAAAGTATCTTCTGTTTCTGTACCTGTAACTTGTTCATAATATTAGCATTCTTATTTTCTATATTGGATATTTGGATTAGCTTTAATTTTGATCAAAATTATATCTTATTATGGTAAACTTACACAACAGCATAAATGGTCCAAGTAATATATATAAAAAACGTCTTCCTTGTCTCCCTCTTCTGTCACAGAGCTGCAGCAAGGAATTGACTGGTTCAAATAATATGTAAAAAACAAATGTTCCCTCCTCTTGTGTCAAAAAGCTGCAGCAAGGAGCTGTTACAGATGAACTCTTCTGTCACATTTTTACATGTTAAAGATGTAAATCTATCAACCAAAAACTGGTTAATATGCTTGAGAAGTTATTAGATAATACAAATGAAAACCATTGTAAATGAAATTATTTTTTACTTACAACTTTCCATTGTATTAGGAAATGTTTATTTTTTTAAATCAACTGATCACTTGTATGTATTTCACTTGTAAGTTGTGTTTTTTTTTTTGTAGTTACTCATGTATTGAAATAATATATTTTAACTTGCAGGAAATGATTATTGACAAAGTTGATGGGAAAAATGTTCCACGTTACCTTGTATATGACATTGTTAAATTTGAAGTAAGTATGTCTTTACAGAAAACAATAAATATTTCAGTTACACAAACAGGGTAGGGAAAACGTTACTATACGGTCAGTATAGTATCATACGGTTGGTACTAAAAATATTTGGAAAATAAGATAACGAAAGATAATTGAAATCAATTTAATCATTGTTTGTTTTAGAATAACAGGCTAGAAATTAAACTATGTTCTGAATGAAACACTGTATAGTAACTTTTATCCATTACATATATATATATTTGTGTATATGTATATATATATTTGTGTGTGTGTCACAGAACTTGAGGTTGTACAGCCACGTAATCGTCTGTTATTTCAGAGTCCTAAACTGGAAAAAAATATTGTAACAAATTAAAATTTCAGATGAGTTTTAATTTAAAGGAACCCTCTGATGCATTACATTATTTAGAAATTTTAGGCCCACTTTATATGATCATAGAAACCATTTTTGTTCTTTAAATTAGGTCTTGCTTTTGCATAATTGTCTAATCTGTGGTATCAGATTGTGAAATTGACTTGCTAAAGTGTTTAAGCACATTGTTTTGTTTAATGTTCTGTAGGGTAATGAATGGTGACTGTCAAAGGTCCGACTAAAATACAGTGTTACTAATGTTGACACTACAGTCATTTTGTTTATTCCTCCATTATTAAAAGTATTATCAACTGTACACAATGAACTTGTAATTCTAGTGTAACTTGAGGCTAGGTTAGTTCAGATTAAAACTTAGTCGTGTTGTTTGAAATGCCAACAGCTTGAAAATTTGTGCTAAATAAACAAAAACATATCACATGATATCACTGTAATATTCCTGCGTATAATTATTATACTCCTTCCAGCAAATTAAATATACAAAATGGCAAATTACCACAGTGGTAAGAGTAATTACTAACACAGTAGTTTCTATAATATAAAGCTATGTGTCCATATTATCAATAGTTAGTATGCTATAAATTTGATTATACTTGTGCCACTTGTAGGTTTAAGTCAACTTAAGATTTTGAGAAACATGTACTGTTTTACACCTTACGAAGAATATTCTTATGAACAAATCGTGTTGACCACTAACAGTAAGCTAATTTCATTGAACAGTGTTATACATAAAAATTTTCTCTAAATTACAATTTGGTTTTTAAAGTATTTCCAACAGACGCAGTAATTCTTTGTACAGGGGTGGGGGTCAAAGTGTACGTGTCATGACTTTTACAGAGTTACATTCAACGTATAATTAAACAACTTTATTATTGATGTATGGTAGTAAACTTGGCATTGAAATGTATTTTATAATTCAAGTTTCCATATTATATGAGGTTTCATTTGTTAATTTTAAAAAAGAAATGTTTAAATAAATTCTCAGTATTCCCCTATATGTATCATTGCCTCACTTCTCTTAATTCACCATTTTTGATTTTCTTTCTTCTCTTAAATGAGTTTCATAACGTCCATCAATTAGATACATCAGTTATATATACTCAGGGGTCAGAATTTTAAATAAGAACCTCCCACTTTTTCTATTTTGTGATGTATCGATAAATTTATTACACCACCAAAACACACTCCTATCAACTCTTCATGCTTTTAAATTTATTTATTTACTCACACTTTTTTTTTTGAGTGAAGACCAAAGTTCAGTGCTTCAGTAAGTAATGAAACTTTTTTATATCTTTTTTTTTATATAAGACACTTAGAAAGTCAGATAAATTATAGCAGTTTTGAAGCATTCTGTTTAACTCTTTGGATTATTATTTGAGTTTTAAAATACATGTTTGAAAGCTACTTAAATTATTTTATGGACAAACAACTTAGTGAGAAAAATTTAGGGTTAATGAAGATTGACTTCTGAGAGCAGTGGAAACAGTTTTAACACCAAGATTGATATAAATTATCTGCATTTTTTGCACGTGTATTTTGAAAAATGAAGATGCCAAGCCTCTCCAGGTCTTCTTCCCTTTTTTTATTAGTTAATGTTTGTATCAGTTCATTTTAATTTTGCATTTATGCTGCTTTGACATTCATTTAAATTCATTTTGATCTTACTGTACTTACGAATTTGAGATTTTGACAAAAATAAGTGTAATTGTGTGAAGTTCATAGTGCTGAGTCCACTTTTTCCCATGCATTTCACCAGGAACTACATAGGTATTTTATATGTACCATAGGGATAAGTGAATTAGCTGGACAAATTATTATTTTTTCTTACAAAAGTGTTCATAATGGTTTGTAATAAATTCGAGGTCATACGATGCTAAAGATCAGATTTCGGTAATTGTGGGGGACACATCACAGATAGCTCATTGTGTAGCTTTGACCTTAACAATAAAATAATTTCTAAATATGTATCCATGGTGAAAAACATTAGGGTTCCTTCCAAATTACTTTCTTTACAAACTAATAAAATGGAAACTAGGACATGCAGCATCCGGTTGATCTGATATCTTAGCTGGTTAAAACGTCTGCCTGTTAAATGCAGCATCCGGTTGATTTGATATCTTAGCTGGTTAAAACGTCTGCCTGTTAAATGCAGCATCCGGTTGATCTGATATCTTAGCTGGTTAAAACGGCTGCCTGTTAAACAGAATTGTGAATCTGAATTTTACAAAGTATTTTCTCTTCAAAAACATTCTGTATTTCTGTTGAGCAGGTTTGAATACAGGACCTTTTGCACACAAGTATTACAAGCCAGCTGTTATGAATATCAGCATTGGTCATGTTGTTGCAGTTTTCAAACCTTTTGAAGTTGAAATCTGTTTACGTAATGCTGAAGTATTATGTTATAATAGTATTATAACATAATAATAGTAATATTATTATAATAATATAGTAACATTATAATAGTATTATAAGTATTATGTTATAATAATTGACATTTCTTCATTTATACATATTGTCAGAAAGTATTAACTGCCTATGAAATGTTTTAAATTACATTTAGATGTTGCTGATATTTTGAACACTTCTGATTTAGTATTAAACTTGAATTGAAAATAAATAGAAAGCTTTTTATATAAAGGGTCAGCAGGTGGGAGGTACAGACTTTGAACGCAGGTTGCTCTGTATCAAAAAAGAAATTATTGGTCCAAGAATACAAGCAATGGAGGAAGGAAGAATAGATCGGATGAATGAACCTTTTAGTGTTAGAGCTAAAGATTTTTGGGATATTACATGTACAAAATCTGTAAGTTCACAGGTTTTTATTTCTTTGTAAATCATTGTTGTATTTGTTGTTATTAAGTAAAGTAAATGTACCAAATAATTATTAATTTTTTATTTAAACTATGAATAATAAGTTTTAAGATACTTAAAATAAACTTGTTACTAGAAAGGTACACTCACATAAAACTGGGGATAATAAATGGATAAATTTAAAAAAGATATTTGGTGTTTGAAGATAGTCAAACATAAATTAGAAAATTTGGACATGATCGTAATGAACAAATGTTCAAAATTTGGGGCAGTTGTGTGAAGATAGCTTTTGTGTAACCTTTAATGAAAATATGAAATAAATGTTTACAGCTACTCACTTTTGGGCTGTGGGTGAATTCTATGAGTGGTGGTAAAGTCCCATTGTTTTGTTACATTAGAATATTCCTAGAATTGAGGGTGGGTGCTATTGATTTGCTGCCTTTCTTTTAGTTTATTAGTTCAAAATTAGGAACAGTTTTTTGCAGATAACTTTTGTGTAGGTTTTAATGAAAATATGAAAAAAATGATGCATTTGAAATTGATGTTCAAATAAATTAGGGAAAAAAAGATTTTGCCTATTATCTTATAGAATTTATATTTTTTAGCTACTTAGTGAAAAGTTTACAAGAAACCTGGCACATGATCTGGATGGATTAATATTTCAACCGGTACCAGATGTGAGTACTGCATTCATGAAACGTTTTGAACAGTAGTAGGTCTAAGTTCTAGTACTTAGTAGCATTTACTATAGATCAGCATTTTTCAACCTTTTTGATCCCAGAGACTGACTTTTTGTCTCCCTAAACTGTAAGGGTACAGGTGGTTGTGACAGAACTATGGACTGGTGGTTGAGAAACACTGCTTTAGCTAATCATGAGCTTGATAAAGTTGGTAATGTAATAATGACAGTAAAATTGTATCTTGAAGAGATACAATTAAATCATTGCTAACTCCAGACATATGAAAACTATCTTCATTGATATTGACTGTAAACCCCTTTCTGGATACTTTTCCTTTTGATTTATTTAGTTGTGCTTTATTTTTAAAAATATTATGTCTGAAACACTCCAGTGTGCGTTACAGCCTGGTGTTCCTAAATTTTACACTCCAGTGTACATTACAACCTGGTGTTCCTCAATTTTACACTCCAGTGTGCATTACAACCTGGTGTTCCTCAATTTTACACTCCAGTGTGCGTTACAACCTGGTGTTCCTCAATTTTACACTCCAGTGTGCATTACAACCTGGTGTTCCTCAATTTTACACTCCAGTGTGCGTTAAAACCTGGTGTTCCTCAATTTTACACTCCAGTGTACATTACAACCTGGTGTTCCTCAATTTTACACTCCAGTGTGCGTTACAGCCTGGTGTTCCTCAATTTTACACTCCAGTGTGCGTTACAACCTGGTGTTCCTCAATTTTACACTCCAGTGTGCGTTATAACCTCAGTTTCCTAACATTTCTTAACATAAGCCCACCCCCAGAACATTCCACATATTGACTGAGGCTTCCCACCCAATGAATCTATAAATACTTAGTACCTTAACAGTATTATGTATTTGCTATAGCCCTCCCCACCCCCTCTGCAACCCCCAATTTGGGAACCCCAGCAATACAAAAAACTCTAATAAAAGTTTGCTCTTTTACTTTAATAACATTTTTATAAAAATAGATATCTTGCATTTGTTTTGTTACAATAAATTGCGTATATTAATTAATGAATTTTTCTGTTCCATAATATGACCATCCCTTGCTTTAAATGAGTTTTAGTTGTCATAGAAGCCAGATTAGATTCTGCGTAGAAACATTATATTATTTAGAAGTACTTAAATTGTAAAATGACATATTTTGACTTTCTTAATTATTTACTAAATCTCAAGCATACAAAAAAAATGTTACACATACATATATGTGCGTGTAAGTTTCTAAACACTTCTGTGAAGTGGTTCTAATTTTCGGTCTGATTATCTCTTCAACCTTGAACTACGTGCTTAAGAGACAATTGATGAGAGTCGTATGTTCTTCTAGCCGTATGTGAGTGGTCGCTGCATGGATGTTTTGAAGTGGAAGCCTCTCAACGTGAATTCCATAGATTTCCGACTAATGATCAAGAAAGAACACAGGATAGCGTAAGTATACTGTTATTAAAATGTGTATCTAAACTAATTAATATACTCATTCGGATTTCTTTAATAAAGTGTTATATTTCTATGGAAACATTACATGAGCTTTCAATCTAAAATTATATATTTGTAATTCACAATATTTTTATATTATAGTAAGAAAAAAACCATTTTTGTATATTTTAAAATACTGTACATATATATAATATGAAAGCTATAGCCACTGGTTTTTAAAGAGAATAGGTGCATCCTCCTCCCCAGTGGTTCAGTGGTAAGTCTATGGACTTAGGACACTTAAAATCAGGTTTCGGTACTCGTGGTTGCCACAGCACAAATAGTCTGATATACTAGTAATGATAATGTCCGATTGACACACTAGTTATGATAATGTCTGACACACTAGTAATGATAATGTTTGACACACTAGTAATGATAATGTCTGATTGACACACTAGTAATGATAATGTCTGATTGACACACTAGTAATGATAATGTCCGATTGACAAAGTAGTAATGATATTGCCTGACATACTAGTAATGCTAATGTCTTACACACTAGTAATGATAATGTCTTACACACTAGTAATGATAATGTCTGACACAGTAGTAATGATAATGCCTGACATAATAGCGATGATAATGTCTGACATACTAGTAATGATAATGTCTTACACACTAGTAATGATAATGTCTGACACACTAGTAATGATAATGTCTGACACACTAGTAATGAAAATGCCTGACATAATAGTGATGATAATGTCTGACACACTAATAATAATAATGCCTGACATAATAGTGATGATAATGTCTGACACATTAATAACAATAATGTCTGACATACTAGTAATAACAACAGTATATTTCCTTGACAACATGTTTTACTTACTTCTTGTCAGTGGCCATAAAGCAGTATTTCCTTGAGGTCATGTTTGCTTGGAGAACAACCATGTTTGTGTTCCCTCCTTCTCCTATTATGCAACTTTCCATACACTGGCTAATGTCTTAGGACTATGTCTTCCAAGTTTGGCCAGGTGGTAAGGGCACTCCACTCGCAATCTGAGGGTCGCGGGTTCGAATCCCCGTCACACCAAACATGCTCGCCCTTTCAGCCGTGGGGGCATTATAATGTGACGATCAATCCCACTATTCGTTGGTAAAAGAGAAGCCCAAGAGTTGGCGGTGGGTGGTGATGACTAGCTGCCTTCCCTCTAGTCTTACACTGCTAAATTAGGGACGGCTAGCGCAGTAAGCCCTCGTGTAGCTTTGCGCGAAATTCAAAAACAAACTTCCAAGTTTATGATTAAGTAGACCAAAGACACAAAAGTCCGTTGGAGGTGCATCATGGGACTTGACAAATGTTTGTAATTAAACAGGATTTTGTAAATTCAGTTTCTTCAGCAGTCTTTATCATAAAAACAACCATTAATTTTGAGGTGTGGCTGAAAGCTTATGGGCCTTCCTGATCTTCCTATTCCTGTTTAATACTTTTTTTAAAGTTATCAAAAAATATATACAGCGACTTTTGTGGATTGGAAGATTTTCTTGTGTCACTATAGCTATAATTCTTGTACCTTATGGGTGAGAGTATTGATCCAGATATTGTTTGAGTGTAGTTTTAGAACTCTCTGCTGTTTTTAAACACATTCCTGTGCAAATATTTCCATTTACGTGGGAAACAATGAAGATTTCCTTTGAAATACGGTGTCCTTTGGTTCTATATCGTATAACATTCTCACTGTGTGGGGGTTTCTTTTTGAAAAGAGGTATATATATCCCTCTATAGCTGCAGAGAAGTTTTACAAACCTGGTCAGTGAGTTTTGTTTTTATATAAAGGATAAATGTCCGTTGTGTACTCATAGTCCTGGTAACATCCCAACACGTACAAGGAAGTGCTAACTAAGTTACATATATTTTCATAACCTTTAAATAACTTTTTTCATTGAAATAAATTTAATATAGTTATTAAAAACTTTTAAATTATAAGAAAGAAAGAGAGATACTTGGTATTTGTAGTGGGGTGGTGGTTTTATTTACCTTATCCTGAATCTGCATATTATACCCATCTCAGTGCAAGAAACCTGTAGATTTTCTTCCCAATTTTTAGGTGAAATATTAGGAACTGCAATAAAAATTCTTAGGTCATGATAGTTTATTTAATGAACTAATAAATCAAGCTTTATTAGTATTAGCAGTAATTGAACTTGTAAGATAAACATATTGTACTATTTAATTTATTTTAACAAGTTAACTTTAACGAGCTCTTTGATAGGGTTGTTTTAAGATGATGATATTTTAAATACTGAATATTAAGCAATTCATCCTAAATAAAACATAAGCATTTTATTTTATTAAAAATAATACACCTATGTAGTTGTTTTAAAACCCAAGATAATAGTTTAAATAAATTAAAAACAGATTGGAGAGTATACAAAAAGAAAAAGAAAATTGTAGGACCAAATCAGTAATTAAAGAATTACTTACAACTCCACTAAATCCTTTTTCTAATACTTGTTGTAGTTGCCTATAGGTGAAAAAAACAAAAAAAGATATAATATGTATGAAGAAAGGGTTAAATAGGTTCATGTAATATCTTTTTTTTTTTTACTGGTGATTACTTGTAGATAATTAAAAGCATTTTCAGAAATAGTAAATAAACTTCTGTATAAATGTGATTTATGGGGAAAATATTTATCAGAATTATTTTTAACTTTTTATTTATTTTTCTATGGTTAGAATTTTTCTGGGTTAATTATAACTACCTGCTGGTACCCTGAGTACGTACACTCCTGTACAGATTTATGTTATGATGAAGCAATTTGTGTTTGTTTTCTATCTCTGATTTATTCATTCTAAATAGAAAAAATTAGTTATCATTGCTTTCTGTTGCTATTATTTTATTTTGCTACAGTTTGTCACTTATGAATGTATATGTACAGTTTTTTTGGTCTCTGATTTATAATTCTACTTAAAAGCTGAGAATTTTTTTCAGATATTTGTTGATTAACTTTAAAGATACATTCATATAGAAGAGATTGTTTCATGAATTTTGTGTATTTCCCAGTATGTTGCCTGAAACAAAGGGCTACCTCTTTGTTGGTGGATGCGATCAACCATTTGCTGAAATTAAGGTCAGGTAGATTTTAATAATCTTTTATTACATTTATCAAAACTTTTGTTACATTTTCAAAGAAATTTGGGTAAAATTAATAACAAAAATATACATCAGTTTTTTTTTTCATCAATAGAATTACCCGTTATTTGTAAATTTATAAAAACTGCATAAACAAAAGTTTGTCATTGTGCAAGAATTGTTCAGGAAGAAAGAGGATTTTATTTTTTCCTACACTCAGTATGAGTTAATTTCTGTTTCCACTCTCAAGTTATGCTAAGAAGTCCTTACCTAACGTAATACTACCAGAACCCATTTTGTACATCTCTCAGTGACTGCAATTAAGGAGTTTGGATGGACAGTCCTTCCTCATCCTGCATATAGTCCCAACCTATCACTCGGTTACTTCTGTCTTGTTGGTTCTGTCAAGAACAGTCTACATAAACAACACTTCCAAATAGTAATGTACACAGTTGAAATTTGGAACTCCATGCTTACATTTTACCAAACTAACATAAGAAACTTCACAGAACAATAGTACAGGAAATAAGTATTACTTTAAGAAGTGGAATCTGGAGTGTCCACATCGTCAATAATATTAGTGTATGTTTATTGGTTATAGTGTAATAAGATGGTGCTTTTCGTAGTTCTTGTTCTGAAATATAAAGGTTTCATTCTCATGTACACACAAATTACAGTAGTAGAGTTTCTTATGTTTGTTTAGAAAGCTTAAAGTTGTTGGCAACCCGATTCTGATTTGTACTGTAAGATTGGAAGGAGACAGTTTGAAAAGTGGTTTGCATTAGGGAGAGAGTGAACCTCTTACTAAGGTCCAAATACCTCTAATTGCTATTATATGTGTAGTTTTCCAACTAGAAAAATTATAAAATTATCATAATATAGCTACTAAATAGGGGAAAAAATGTGTAACAAGTAATGTTAATGCACGTAATCAGTGTTGTGCAGAGAATTCTTCATTTTTTAAGTGTGTGTGTGCGTACATCTTGTAAACAATACATTGCAGAGACTGTGGCATGCCTGCCATTTTAGTCTGTCAAATGCAAATTTCCATGAGTAGTTCTATATTTTACCAAATGAACCTTTGCGATCTATGTTTTAAGCAATAAATGTATATCCACATTCATTTCACTTTGACCAGTCAGATGGCCACTATAGCATGGAACTCTACCAGATCTAAAATAAGGCTGAAAATCTGTCTGTCACATCACTAAGCCACACTTACAGTGGCCTGGTGCGTGACTATTTTCTCTATGTTGTTTATGGCTCATTATTGTAAGCATACATACAAAAGAAAGTAAACAAAGGATAGGAGCATTAGTAGCATTATTTACAATACTGACAAGTAATTAAAACATTCGATTACTGTACTAATATAATATAATCCAAGAGGACCTCCAAACTACTTCTTACAATTTTTTTATACCAATACACTAGTGAAGCGTCCACCTATGACTCAGCACATTTAATGTGCCACATCCACACAGGTTACTTAAAATTTTGATATGGAAATGTGAAGGGTGTTGTTGTTGTTGTCCCTCAAAATTTGCACCATGTTTCCTTAATTTTGATACAAGCGGACATGGATCTCTCAAATTGTAGAACCTAGGAACAACGATGTATGATATTTAGATTTAGATTTTTTAGACTTTTCTTTTAATTAAGTAATAAAACTGCAACAGTTTGGTTAGGCCTTTTAGGTATGATTACTAAATTTATATGAATTCAGTATTTTATCTGACGGAGCATTGTGTTAAAAGCATCATTTGTACATTACATTGAAGGGGGATTCTTAAAATATCCATAACTGAATGAATTTTTAAGTCAAAGAAGATGGAGTAATGAGTCAGTAGTTTAAAATAGGGAAAGACATGGGGAAGGCATTTTTTGTAGCTTCCCAGTTGGATCAACAGTAAGTCTGAAGGCTAATAACACAGCTAGCCCATCGTGTATGTTTGCACTTAACTACAGACAAACAGCATTTTTTATAGATTCTTGTGGTTTTTATTATAACAGGGATTGCCTATTGGAATCCCTGGGGTTTATCAAATTTGGTTTGTAGGATAAATCCACATTTTAAAAATCTCATGTGGTTGTAAATTTGAAGTATGATTATGGTTATTGCCTTCACTCGATGAGTGTCTATGCCATTCTGGAGTAGAACATTGGAGAAACATACTGAAATATAGATTGATTAGTATGTGTAACTATGTTGTGTGTATGTATGAAGTGTAACAGGTGGTGAATACAATATTAGATGTATATTTTAGTGTAATCTAAGTTTTATAATAACTCCCTTTTTTATGTTTTTAACGTGGGGATTCTTGGTGATTGCACAAAATTCCTCAAAGTGTTGCTACATCGGCACTCACTGTACAGAAGTGACTACTTTTACTTGCAAAGAAAAAAAGATTGGATCTTCCTTCCCAAACTGATTGGTATATCTAAATATTTTTCCTTTCTAGTAGATATTCCTCAGATTTAATTCCTCAAAATCACCATGAATATCTTTTACACAGGTAACAAAAGAATTGAAGAATTTGGACAAGAAAATTATTGAGTGTAAATATGAGGACAACCAGTGGAAATTTATGAGGGAAAGAACAGATAAGTCCTTTCCAAATGGGTATACAACTGCAATTGGTAAGTGCAAAAACGTCAATAGAGTCTTATCTTGTAAACACAAGTAGCAAAACAAGAAACATGTAAGGCCTAACTTATTAACACATTTAGTAGAAACAAAATTGTATAAAGACTAAGTAAAGCCATTAGCAGAGTAAAAACTATTTTCTTTGCATAATCAGTGAAAAGGGAAGTATATAAAAAAATGTTATGGTTTCTTCACAGTATAGTTCTGGGATCCAGAAAAAAGTTCATATAAATTATCGTGAAAGATTTACCTTGTTATACAGAATGAGTGAAATATTTCCATCAGTTTTCCTTATTGAATGAGATGAACTCTAAGAGTATAATTTTTTTTTCTTGTTTGTTTGAGACTGCCACCACCAATCACAGGATATTGACACAAGCCATTTTCACTTTGTCACTGTCATGTGAGGGTTTTAGAGCTGAAATAATATACTTGTATGGTGTGATTATACCTAAAGCATGCATAATAATAGGGAAATATTCAAGGAGCCACAAAATAGTAGGGCTGCTGGGAAGCCTAGCTCAACAAACTATGATGTATTAATAAAGTTGCATACAGTTAGGATGTACTGAGCACTTCTGAATGCATTTTTAGGTTTTCTTAGAAAGGGGTTCTTTTGTGCAAGTAGTCAACCACCTGTTTGTTAGTCCTACCTACACTTGGCTGTGCAGCATATGTCAGTTTGTAACAAGTGACCATTAATTTTTGGGAATAACTTCCTTAATCAAATCTATTTCTTATCAGCTTAAATATAGACATATATATATATATATTGAATGTAAATAAAAACTAGCTACTTCATAACATATTGTAACAATTACTCAATCCTTATGAAAGAATACATTTATTATCGTTCAGTATGCCATTATTTTCATCACAGTTGGTGGAACCAAAGTCAAGGAGTGTCTAATGATTCTTGGAAGTCTAGTAAATGTTTACCTGATGCCAGCTTTGAACCAAGAGAATTTGGCTTTTCTTTTTCTCTTTGAATTTTAAACTTGTTCCTTTTCTTTTCCTCGAATTTCATTGGCTACTTCCATAACAATCTGACAACTCAATCAGTAACTTAAAAAGTGCATAAAGGCTATCTCCTTATCACAGTCATCAAGGATAGTTTAAAAAAATGACAGTTGTCATGTTGGATTGTCAGAGAGCCCGGGTCTCTTCTATCTTTTGAAGCCTCTGGCCATAATGAATATAAAAAATGATGACACATGAAAAAAAAACATTTATTAGCCCAAAAGAAAATGGAAACATAATTTGAGTATTTTTCATTTATGTATTTATTAACATTATTTAACATTTAATAAATTCTTATCTAGCCTTTTTCTGTGCATAATAACAAGTTGTGAAACTTAACAAATGAAAAAAACAAACAAGTGTCTATATTTGAGGTTAAATTTGAGGTAAAAGGTTATCTTGTATCATTTATATAAATCATTTTAATTGTTTAACTTTTGTGTCATTATCTTTTCCAGCTGTATGCCAGAGTATCCAGGATCCAGTAACTACAGAGAGACTTCTTGATTTCATTGAGCACCATCGGTGGAAACCACATAAACGGTCCCATTCATCCATGTCAAACGAAGGAGAGATTATGCCCCCTCCAAACAAAGTCCCACGAAGATAATAACGTATTGGCCACCAGTTGTTTGCTTGTAAATAACACTAGGAACCCAATTTTATATTATGTATCTTATTTTCAAATGTAAGAATATAGTGACAGGTGCAACTTCACCTTGTTCCTATGAAAAGTGTTCTTCATTTTCATAAATGATTTTAAACACAGTGTGTGTGTGTGTGTGTGTACGTGTAGTCTACATCTTTATGAGTTGAATTATTACATGAAACAAGTAAGATAAAGAATCCTTTACAAGCTATGCAAAGTACATACTAGGAGGTAAAGCATTCATAAAACGGTCAAGTGTTTGTAAGTCCTGTTCTGAGCCTTGACTCTTTACTGCTCATCTGACTTGTCTGTATACATATGATATAACCCCAGCCAGTGATATATTTAGTGTAAACTTGACCTTTAGATTATATTACCTTATGTAGTTTTGTTACTTGAGATACTGAAGCTCAAGAAATAAGCTGGTGTACAGTAACTTGTTCTTAAGATTTGTTTTTCATCACAGAGTTCAATGAATTAACTGCTCCATATATATATATATGGTAAGCCATTATTGTATGCCTCATATTAAGATAGTTCTGTAAATTGTATTTGAATGTATTTGTCTCAAAGGGGTTTTTAATTATTTTGTACTGTATATATGGTGTATCTTCAAAACGTCTGCCATACTTAATATCTTGAAAAGATTAAAGTGAAGCATTTAATAAAACACAGTTTCTCCACTTACGATGTTTGTAACCATCACGAGGTTCTACATGTTCCTTCTCTCCATCCCTTAAAGTGTTAACCTGTTACAAAATTGGTGTTGAAGAAAAGGCCACATAATTTGGTCACTGTGTTTCTTCTCTTATAGCTGGAGTTTCTAGAGTAGACATTGCACAGAGTAAAAGATTAACTATTATACCAAACAAAGAAAACTATAAGAATCACTTTGTTTCACTAATATTACTGGTTAGTAAATTGTTGGAAAGATATTCTATTTTGTATTAATTTTTTTAACAAAAGTGTTCTATTATAGACCTAAAAATACACCACTTGATCACTGATTGAGAGAGGTACAACATTTTATTCATGAGTTTTACACACGTTTACCTTACAAAAATACAAATAAACAGTACAAGAAAAGAACTTACAAACCTAATGAATAATGTGCAAGCAAGCGTAGAAGAGTTTTTTTTTGGGGGGGGGGGCTATTCTGTTTTGTTTTGCTGAATTAGTTATGTTGAATTGTTAGGTATGGATTATTTAACTTATTTGTACTAAATAAACCATTACAGTTATTCCTAAGGATGTATTTATGTGTTTTTGTCAAGGAGCCTGAAGTAATGCAGGAGTCATGTTCAGTACTGATTTAATAATTATTGAAAGGTGTATGAAAAATCCGTGAAATTAAAACGTTTTTGTAGAGCGCCACCTAGTGATAGTATAATACAAGGTTTAACGTATTTATATACAGCTGTAAATGTTACGTACCCATTTAATAACCGACATATTTATCGCCAAAATTGATCTCCAGTTTTTGCTTTGGTTTTTAGAATCATTTCAGGTGCCCTGGTACGGATTTCTCACGTTATACAAATCTTTTTTGGTGGAATTCTCTGACCCTCATTTTACTTTTAAGTATAGTCAGCAGTGTAAGAAATGCCTCGTGTTGTATTATCTGCATTTTAAGATCGGGATTAAACCCGTAAAAATTAGCAATCATGATTTGATTAATCATATAAGAAAATTGAAAGAATTATGTCTGAAAGTAGCACTGGGGCGTTGCTGTGTGATTAGCGTGTTGGAAGGATGTTGGGTTCGAGCCGTGATATGCCGCTGACACTGCCTCGCACTTTCACCCTCACTTGATACAAACGAGATGACCTTGGTCAATCCCGTTATTCAGTGTGTGCTGCTGTCTGGTTCACCTGTCCTTCCCTCTGTTCAGCTTTTGTCTGTTAGAGACAGTTGTACCTGAACCTTAGGGTCTCTGACTTGGCTGATTAGCCAGTGTATACAGTTGAGGTTGAAAATACCAAAATATTGAAAATTATTTCTGAGTTTTGTTTTGATTTGTTTTTACAGCCTTCTTGAAACAGCTGTTCGAATATGTGTGGAATTATGAGGAGTAAAACTAAATAAATTGATATCACTTATAGTGACGCCATTAAAATATTATTTCTGCAGTGTACGTAATCATAGTGACGTCACTAAAAGTTTAAATTTAAAAAAAAAAGAACTTTAATTATATTTGTATTTATCTAACCGAAAAATCACTTGTTTGTAACAGGAATGAATACAAACAATATATATATATATACCGCTTGACGTTTCTTGTGTTAGTTTTGTGTTGCTGAATTACATCTGTATGCAATTGTTGCGTTAGAGATATCCGACTTCCACTTTTTTTTTAACCTTCTATAATAGACAGAGCTGCGACTACTTTCATTACTGTTCATTACCGCGAAATTAAATTGTGGAAACGAGTGTTGCTGTATTTCGAAGTTATCGATTATTCATGTTTATGTGACGACGTTTATTTTTGCTTAAAGTTCAGTATATGCCAGTATCGATGTGTATTCACATGGGTCAAAGTTAACGATGTAAATAAAGTACTAATTACTTTAAAAACACGTATAAACATGGTGTATTAATATTGTACAAGTGTTTGTGTATTGATTTTATGCGAATTGTTTGTATGTTTTATTG
>NW_013666253.1:255444-269734 GCF_000517525.1 Limulus polyphemus
CGGCTTCTATCTCCGTCATCTATTGACCGATTTGAGATATAATTACAGTTTCGAACTCAGGAGGTTAAACCCTTTCGGTTGATATATTTGACTACGCCCAAGGTCATTTAGATTAATTTACTCTAATCCTGCCTAAAAGAATTTCAATTTGAGGGTAGGCTAGTAGAGATCCTGATGAGTAATAAAATCAAATTGGGGATACGCGCGCCCCACGCTTGGTATTGCTAGCGCACAAAAATAGAGCTAATAAAAAGTAAAAAAAAAAAGATTAATTTACTTCAATCCTGTGTAAAAGAATTTCAATTGCAGCGGCTATTGAGAATTCCATCTTGTTTGCATTAGAGGTTACAGATTCACATGAATGCAGTAAATTCACACTGACGTATTTTGTAGAATCCCTTATAATCCAGATTTTTGGTTATATATATATATATATATATATATATATTAACATTAATTATGGGCTGGTGATTAAGGCGCTCGACTCGCAACGTGCAGATCACGGATTCGAACCCCATCACCGAACATGCTTGCCCTTTCTGTTGTGGAGGCGTTATAACGTTACTGATAATCTCACTATTCGATTAAAGTGGCCCAAGAGTTGGCGGTGGGTGTTGTTGTATAGTTGCCTTTCCTCTGAGAATCCCTTTTAATTTAACATTTTTTTCCCTGACCCCAAACCTATCGACGTTTTATATACTGAAAACATGATTCCGTGAAAATGATAAACCGTGATCCAAGATTAAATGTTTTAATTCATATACATTTTGATCTCGTCTGTCACTTCTAAATTATGGACGGCTAACACAGATAGCCCGGCGAGTAGCTTTGGGCGAAATTCAACAAACATTATTTCAGAAGTTTTTGTTTTTCGCAACACATTCGTGTAGTTCTAAAGCAGCGTCTGTCAACCACCGGTCCGCAAACCGGCGCAGTCCCATCACAACTATCTTGTCAGTGCGTGGGACTTCACAGAAAACAAAGAAAAAAACTGACCAAATATCCATACGTAAATTGTTTATTTTGTTGGTTTGCGACAGTTTAGGGGAGATGAGCAGTCGTTAGTACCGAAACGCTGTTTGTATACAATTCTCAGGTGCCAGTCATTGCGAATTCCCAACGATTTTGTTACGTTTTCGGCTCCAATGCTGCACACAATAGAGAAAAGTAAAATATCCTTCCTAATAAAAGTAACACGTGGAACTTGTATTGTCACTTGCTTCTAAGATGTATATTTTACGATGTTTCATAAAACGTGTTTTGGTTGATATACCAAGTTGTAACATATACTATATTTTATATATTGGGTGTCTTTGTTTGCTGTTAGGCACAAGCTACACAATGAGCTATATGTGCTCTATCCACCGCGGGTATCAAACCTGGTTTGTAGCTTTATAAGTCTGAATCACTACGGGGGAGGGGCAAAGTTCGATTCATTAATTTTGTGAATATAAATAATTAAAGAGCTGGGGTTGGGAGAGGGGATGGCGCACGATATATAAAAATATTACCTTTCAAGCTACTCTTAACATCTGAAAAGTATTTTATAGCGAACAAAACACGTATCAGGAACTTGCATGAAAGTAACCCCTCTCCCCGTGGCTCAGCGGCAAGTCTGGGGACTTATAACGGTAAAAATGGGGTATAACACAGACAGCCAATTGCGTAGCTTTGCGGTTAACAACAAACAAACAAATGAAAGTAAGGTACTCTATTTACATGAATTGATTGGATGAGGGGGACCTTCATCCAGGGGGATTATCGTCATGGAAGCCCTTGAGCTAAACAAATATGGGGACTTCTGACACAATTTCTACCAACAAGTTAACTATTAGGTTTATTTTTAAACCAACGCGAAACTTTATAAAGTGATAATAACATCCGCTGTATGTTTTAAGTTGTAAGTCACGCCCTCTTTAAGTCCTTCAGTGAATGTATAGTGGTAGGTATTCAAAATATCGCACTTAAAGCGTATCATTATCAATACGGTACCTATAGATAAATGGCACAATAATACAATTTCGTTTTTATTCATAATAAATATTATATTTACCTATTGACGTAAAACAAGTAATTCAAAAGATTTGAAAATTTTGGACTACACGTTACGCAGCTGCAAAAAAAGTAAAAAACACCAAACCAACTTGCGTATTCTAAATTTTACTTATACCAGAATTAGCTCATACTCAGCTCTGGTTTTCCAAACCTAAAGATCCCAGCTAATCTAAGCTAACTTAGAAATTACGAGATCCTTAATCCCACTGAAATCAGACTTTATTATATCCCAATTACTAACATGAAGATAACTTGTATCTTGATTAAATATCTTCGATGATATGTTGACTTTTTGAAGAAAAAAAATTAAGTATCTTTTTATTTTAAATTCCTTTGAATTGACAGTTACTCTTCTCTCACGTTTGTTTGGTCGATGGCTGTTTCCATTAAATATGTACCAACACATCAAAACCTGGAAATTGTGTATGGTTACAGACAGCGAGAGGAAAAATGTTGTTGTTGTTGTTTGTTATTAAGCACAAAGCTACATAAAGGGCTATCTGTGCTCTGCCCACCACGGGTATCGAAACCCGGTTTCTAGCAGCATATGTCCGCAGACATACCACTGGGGGGCGAGGCAAAATGACATGTAACAGGTTAACAATATCTCGACGCTGTACACACCGTGTAGCAGGTTAACAATATCTTCGACACCGTACACACCGTGTTTTAGGTTAACAATATCTTCGACACCGTACACACCGTGTTGTAGGTTAACAATATCTTCGACACCGTGTAGTAGGTTAACAATGTCTTCGACACCGTGTTGTAGGTTAACAATATCTTCGACACCGTGTTGTAGGTTAACGATGTATTCGATGCCGTACACACCGTGTTGTAGGTTAACGATGTATTCGATGCCGTACACACCGTGTAGTAGGTTAACGATGTATTCGATGCCGTACACACCGTGTAGTAGGTTAACAATGTCTTCGACACCGTACACACCGTGTTGTAGGTTAACAATATCTTCGACACCGTGTTGTAAGTTAACGGTGTATTCGATGCCGTACACACCGTGTAGTAGGTTAACAATGTCTTCAGCTCTATTATACTGCGAATAAAATAATGAAAAGTACGAGAATTAGTTTGTGAACTAGTTATCACTGACGTTTTTCTTTAAAACATGGTGGTTTTTACTTCTCATATAATATGAATTTAACATAACACGAGAAGTGTTAGTTATAATAATAAATAAAGCCTAAAAGTCTGCCACACAATAAACAGTATTAAAATTTTACAATATCATGTACGTTCAGTTGAGATTCACTCACTGTGGTCAGGTTGTCTATTCTTTGAATAATAGCCGAAGCTAAAGAATTTATGAGTGAAAGCACAAAAGAATATCTAATAATATGTTAACTACACTACACATACCATATCCAGGCCTTTCACTTAATATCAAGTTCGGCTGGAATACGATATGTTATGAATAATATTTTCCATGTTACGCTATATTTGGATCTTGTATTTGTTACCTTCATGATGATGCTATGATTGTGTGGTTACTAACAAGCAGAAGAGTAAATAAAAATACAGTTATTCTTCTGTAGATTGCGTATCTGTTACGATAAGTGACCACTAGATGGGGCGACCATCACAACATCTCTCAATAATACAGGTTTAATTTTGCTTGTTTGTTGTTGAGCGCCAAGCTACACAGTGGGCTATTTGTGCTGGGCTCTCCACGAGTATAACGAGATTTAGACAATTATGAATATAACTGAAATTATATTACTAAGAGAAAGATATTCATGTAATTATTTGAAGTTAGAAAATACATGTAATTTAGTAATATGGCAACTTTCATTGTGCTTGTTATCTCTGTGTATGCATAAGGTACTTTTATGAAAATAATTCAAAGTATTGTCGCCAGGTTTTAAACCTTTTCATTTAGCTACAGTTATATAATTCAGTATAGTCTACCTTTCTAAGATGGAGCTTTGCTAATTTATTCTAAGTGTTCGACTTATGAGAAACTATATTTAATGTTCATTTTTAATAGTCCTTTGATGTAGTTATGAAAATTATATCGTTTTAATAGTTAGCGCTAGGTGACCAATGTTTCAGTATTGTAGCATATTCAACCAAACTACACAAAAGATCTATCTGCGCAATTCTTGTGCCACTCTTAACCTTACCGAATAGTGGGATTTTCCTCTTTTATAGCGCTTACGTTTCCAAAATACGTCGCACGTTTTTGCGGCAATGGATTTACAGTCCGGGCACGCTAATCACTAGGCCACGCTGGCTCAGGCTATATGACGTTAAAATTCTTAGCGGGCGACAAAATGTTCGTAACACCTTTAATTCTTATATAAAGAATGAAGACGTTAAAAAAATATTATAATATCGTCTGTTGTGCAGGTAAACGAGTGAAATAATACTCCATGTTCTTTTTTTTTTTCTTCTTTTGAATAATTACGATCTAAAACCAGCAATCTAAGTACAGAACAACTTTTGTTCGTTGTCTGTTTGCTTGCAGTTGGATAATAAACATTAAGTCGGATTGTGCCGGACCTTTTCGTAAATGTATATCTTGTTATATTACTAACGTTAGTGAGAGTCCGAGCCAAAAGGAGAACCGCTTTATTGCAGGAATATACTTATATTAAACTAGACGGAAATGACAGCTTTATGTTTGAGATAATAAAGGCTCAGATTCATGCCTCGTTTTTCTTTTTTTAAAACCTACGAACGTCTTGCAATAAAATCACGGTTTACAAAGCAGAATAAGTAATGTTTAAAACGTCCGATTCTTATTTTCTAGAGACGATTTGCCTGTCTATAAACATTGTAAATACTTTTAAATAATAAGCATCTAGTCTAGCGACAGTATTCTTTATTGGTTAATTGACTAATATATTACTTATGTTGTTGATACCAAGTAAAATCTGGCGCCAAGAACAAAAACGATCTTGCTTATGAATGAATTTACTACAAGAGCTTCAGACATTATTATGTAACTTCCTGTAAACCAGCCCTCTCATTGACTAGAAGCGCTTTGCAGATACGAAGTTTAGTAAACAGGTGTGGTAACAAGCGAAGAGACATGCTCTATTACATGTCTGATTTGAACAAATTGCTTTGGTAAAGCCGCCAGTGGCACAGCGGTATGTCTGCGGACCTACAACGCTAGAAATTGGGTTTTGATACCCGTGGTGGAGCCAAGCACATATAGCCCATTGTGTAGCTTTGTGCTTAATTACAAACAAGCTTTTGAAAAAAAAAATTTCCCTTAACTGTTTTCCAAATTATTTAACTACACAGGTAAATTTCCTGTTTACTACTGTTCTTTGATTCAGGGATAAATGCAAATTATTTATGGGTTACTGTTCCTAAACATAAAAACAATTGTCTATATTGTGGGTTACTGTTCCCAGCTGAAAAGCATAAAAACAATTATCTGTATTGTGGGTTACTGTTCCTAGCTGAAAAACATAAAAACAATTGTCTATATTGTGGGTTACTGTTCCTAGCTGAAAAACATAAAAACAATTGTCTGTATTGTGGGTTATTGTTCCTAGCTGAAAAACATAAAAACAATTGTCTACATTGTTGGTAAAGCTGATTCGCTGTTTGATTTCAAGTGGTCACTTTTAGGGGCTCAGTTCATATTTCAATGGGGGGAGGGGGGCTTTTAGCGGAGGTCCAGAGGCTGTTTAGTAACTAGATATTTTAAAGATCAAAATTTAAAAATTTATATATTTGGGGAACCTTTGCTCTGATTATTTCTTATATTATTTAATAACGCATACTAAATATAATAAACAAGTGATATTAAACACGAGGGGGAACTACCCCCCTGACCTACCCAAATGGTGCAACTGTCGTTGGTTTTATTTACAGAAACTTAAACTGAATCGGAGATTAATCTCCAGAGAATCGAAAAAAACAATAAATATGTGTCTGCCTACTCATACTTTCTAAGCATTGAGACCTAATTTCGCAAGGAGACACGAGATAAGGTTAATACTTTTCTAAGTAGTATGCCCTCCCCCTCTCAGAGACGTAGCAGTAATCCCGAAAGTTTATAACACTGGAATTTGGAGTTCGATCCCAGCGGTGGATACAGTGTACGTAGCCCATTGCGTTGCTTTGCACTTAAATCAAAGAAACAGATAAATGTAAGAGGTACAAGTTAATCAAACAGTTATGTCAAGTTACCAAGCACAAGAACGGTATAGCCTTTCACCAGAAGCTGTTACGTCAGAAGAGTGTAATTGGTTAATACACATGTGCTACTTACACATACATTTTCTCCGAACAGTGAATGTGTCATAACGAGGATGTGGTGATTCATTACTTAAGAAAAATGCGATGACATGTCCCATATGCCAAGAATAAGATCATATATTGCACTTGCCAGCTTCAGCGAGATGAATTTGCTGAATCATTAGAGATATATTGACACTTTGGTATATAAAATGTTCTACTTTTTTTTTCCAGTGGCACAACGCTAGAAACCGGGTTTCGATACCCGTGGTGGCCAGAGCACCTATAGCCCATTGTGTAGCTTTGTGCTTAACTTCAAACACCAACAATCTTTTTTTCTTCTATATTTGAAAAACTATGAAGTGATTTAATGTAAAACATTCAACGTCATGTGTATCTGAAAAATAAATCAATGTAAATATCAAGTACATTTATTTAAAATGGTTTTTAATGTTAATTACATCGTGTGTATTGGAACCAGTTTTTTGGAGCATTTTGTTTTATTCTTCATGTGTGACCCACGAAGCAAAAACACGCAATTACGAAAATAGTAACAACTCCATTGATATTTTAAAATTAGGAGGAAATCTAAAAAAAAAGGGAATTTTTTATAACTTTAAATATCGTTAAACACCAGTAAGTTAATAAATAAAATCGTCACGTATAAAATAAATAATATAAACTTGTTTAATCTCTCTGAAACATGCTGCTGCAGACATGACCATACTAGGAAGAAAAGCTAGTCGCGGTCTATCCCGTTCTCACAATTTCCTTTTTCAGAAGTCGATAAATTTCACTTTTATTATTAGTTTGCAAATTCTGCAGACACTACTTTTCATTGCTAATCCATTTTTTGTCCAGTGTATTTGAGAACAAACTACTTTTTTTCTTTGTATTTTTTGATTGTCATGTAAACGAATAATAATCTTAGAATGACTCGCTACGAAATTATCATGACTTTATACTGGCGCAACCTTTGAAATATTTTGCTGTATTAAAAAATATGTATTTGAGTAAGAATTAGGGCTAGTTAGAAGAGGGGAGGGGTAGTATGGCCATTTGGCTCGGGCCTCAAGCTCAAAGGGGACCTCAAATTTAAACACTTGTTATTTTTCTGCAATTGTTAAGTTTCGCGACTTGTTTTTATGCACAGAAAAAGGCTAGAAAAGCATTTATTAAATGTTAAATAATGTTAATAAATATACGTTAAATAAAAAATATTCAAATTATGTTTCACTTTTCTTTTGGGCTAATGATTGTCTTATTTTGTTTTCATGTGCTATCATTTTTTTTTTAATTATAGCCAGGGGCCTCAGAAGATAAAAGAGGCCCGGACCTCTCTGAACCTTTGAGAAAGCCTGGTAAGAATATTGAAGCTATTTCCTTAAATGTAATAATGAGAATGACAGTTTAAGATTATTACATGTCTCATAAGCTGCATAAGAATTAAAAATATTTTGAGAATCTTCTGACAATGCGAAAATTAATAAAAAGAACGTGAAAGGTTACACTAAGATTTTCAAAAGATGTTCCAAGAACAAAATGAAAAGCGTGCATAAAATTTCGAAAAACACTGAAAAAAATGTGACCACCAACGTATAGAAGAACAGTCAAGCATTTAAGAAAAAACACACGAATATGCAGAAGGCTTTAAAATGCATCGCAAAAGCTAAGACTATTCAAATTACTTAAATAATACTAACTAGAGCATCAGGATCGAAAAAAAAAATCTTCAATCTCTACAGCAACACCCCTGTAACATTACCACTTCTACATATCCAGTAACACCCCCAAAAGACTATAATACCATATTTGGAGCCAGAAATTTCACAAGGCGGCATCTAGGTCCAGAAAGAAATTAACATATCATAATTACAATTTACTGTGAGAAGCGTGTCAGGCTTGTTGTCCACCTGAAAGTTTCAACTATAAAAACGTAAAGGCTGTTAAAATTATTGAATGCCTTGCTCAGTTGTTTTATTCAGAGAACCAGCAGAATCAGTGGTATACGATCAGTTTACTTATGCTGTTCAAGATAAAAATAAGCACGTCACACTAAGAAGAAAATGATCAGGAGATTTCGATTTTCCATGGAGCTGGTCCCTATTAAATATGTTGGTAAATAGTAGAAACGCTAACTCGTTGATGTTGTTTGTAGTTAAGCACAAAGCTACACAAAGGGCTATTCTAGCGTTTAAGTCCGCAGACTTAATACCGCTGTGCCACTGGGGGGCAACACTAACTCGAAAGGACGGAAGGTGTAAATATATTAAAACAACTAATCAGACACATTTAGCATATTACAGCAGGCAGAGGTACACCAAAACGAAACTGATCAAAAATGTGTTTGTTGTTAAACACAAGGTTACACAATGGGGTATCTGGGCTTGTACCCACCGCGGGTATCGAAACTCAATTTTTAGAATTACAAGTCCTCAGATTTAACGACAACTGGTGGCTTTAAAATATTAAAACAGTGGACTGAACAGCAACATTTCACCGTGAAATGTCGGTTATAATGTAAAATTTGTGTTTTGTAACTTATTGTTTACTTGTCAGTCTGATAAAGTGCACACAGTTACAGACGCTACGACTCTTCAGTTTATTTGTTGGTTGTCGAATTTTGCGTAAAGCTACTTGAAGTGATGCACTACAGGGAAGGCAGCTAGTCAACACCACCAAGCGTCAACTCTTGGGTTACTCTTCACCAACGAAAAGTGGGATTGATTGTCACATTATAATGTCTCCACAGCTGAAAGGGCGAGAATGTTTGGTGAAGGGATTCGAACCCGCGATCCGCAGATTGTGAGTCGAGTGCCCTAACCACTGGGCCACGCTAGTCTGACTCTTCAGATAAATTTATTGAAAAAAAACGCCTAAAATATGTGAATTAATTGTTGTCATCATCATGAATTTTATATATTTCTGATAAAAACATTATGATTAATTTTACTCGGTAACTTAACACGTAATTCATACCTCGGGGCGGCAAAATGTCCTGATATACTGCCGATTTTTGCGGAACGTTAACTGCGGAATTTGAACACTGAAATAGGGCATTTAGTGCTATAATAAAACAGCGAAAAATATTTTCAAGGGTTTTTTTAATTTTTTCGGGCATAAATACTCGAAATTTTATGATCAGTTGAAAATTGCAATTTCGGCTACATTTTCCGAAAAAGTGCACCATTTTCCAGGCCGTTTTGTCTCTTCATTTCTTGTTCTTTTGCTTTTTCCTTCTTTCTTTCATGAAAATAAATGCAAATAAATGACAATTCTTTTACGATTTTGTTGTTTTGGGGGATGAATACTTATGTTGACCTTCGAACAAGTATTCATAACGAAACATCTCCTTGGGCTACTCATTCAGCTGCTTGCTATTCCTTATTAGAACAAGTACAGAATTCATAACGAAACATCTCCTTGGGCTACTCATTCAGCTGCTTGCTATTCCTTATTAGAACAAGTACAGAATTCATATCGAAACACCTCCTTGGGCTACTCCTTCAGCTGCTTGCTATTCCTTATTAGAACAAGTACAGAATTCATAATGAAACACCTCCTTGGGCTACTCCTTCAGCTGCTTGCTATTCCTTATTAGAACAAGTACAGAATTCATAATGAAACACCTCCTTGGGCTACTACTTCAGCTGCTTGCTTTTCCTTATTAGAACAAGTACAGAATTCCTGATGAAACACCTCCTTGGGCTACTCCTTCAGCTGCTTGCTTTTCCTTGTTAGAACAAGTACAGAATTCATAACGAAACATCTCCTTGGGCTACTCCTTCAGCTGCTTGCTTTTCCTTATTAGAACAAGTACAGAATTCATAACGAAACACCTTCTTGGGCTACTCCTTCAGCTGCTTGCTTTTCCTTGTTAGAACAAGTACAGAATTCATAACGAAACATCTTCCTTGGGCTACTCCTTCAGCTGCTTGCTTTTCCTTGTTAGAACAAGTACAGAATTCATAACGAAATATCTCCTTGGGCCACTCCTTCAGCTACTTGCCTTTCCTCCTCCTTTTTCTGTTTGATTTGGCTGATCCTGCTTTTTGTTTTCTTCTCATCAGAGAACTCTTTGATGGAGTTTGCCTCCTTTATCATCTCGTATCTTTCCAGGACCACTATATAGCATGCCTTTGGTGCAATGTTTCATTTGCATCAAGAATATCATTATTTGAAAGCACATCTGGAAAATGTATACGAGTTGAAAGTTGGCCATTTGCTGAAGGCACTGATTGCCGAATGAATCTCTCAGATGTTAGATCCAATACAGAGGTATTTCATTTTCAACTTCTCAAGCACGCGACCAGGACCCTTTTTGATCACTTACATTTCCATTATCATACATCTGCTTCACATCATCTATATAACGTTGAATATACTTTTTTTCCATAAGTTTTTCCTTGAACAGGTCTTATTGCCCAACATTTCTGAAAAGACTCGTAACGTTTTTCATGTTCAAGAACAAAATTACTACCTAAATTACCATCATCGATATACCGTATTGTATTTGTTGAATATAATTTCAAGAAACATTAATCTCTAACTGAAACTGAGAATCATCAATATTATCTGCAAAGACTTAAAAGAATATCATGCACAGACAGAAAATAAATATGAAGAGATTTTAAGAAAACTAAATATAAACTGGTGAAAACAGTGCTTTAGAACTTTAAAAAAAGGTACAACAAGATTGAGAAATGTATGCAAGAAGGAAAAGTGAAAGGAAAGAGAGAAAAAGAACGACAGAACAATATAAAAGGATGATATCGGATGGCGGACAGGTCCGAGGACCTCGGAGTGCAGGATGATATCGGACGGCGGACAGGTCCGAGGACCTCGGAGTGCACAAGAAAAATCCAAGACAATGTTGGCAGTCCATTAGTCAACCTCTGTAACAGATGGAACAGAAATGAGTGGATAAAACTGTAAGTTGGACTTCATTTCGTGAACAAGGATTGTTTGTCATGTTTTCTGAACAGTGTAAATCCCCCTTAAGTTCCATTGCCAGATTTATTCCCCAGTTCGCCTGTGTGTTCGGTATTGACCTGCTAGTTTTTATTTTTTGCTGTTTTGTTGACAATGTATAACGTTTCTTTCTGGATGTACTTGTCAGTATGATAGCCTTATCAAATGTGCTCGCACCATTTTTATGAAAGAAAGCGAAAAAACGAAATAATACAGGTTAGTTTAATCCGTTGAATCAAAACAAAGCCCCCCCCCCCATAAAAGTGACAAGAGGACCATAAACAGGGCACTAAATATAAGACTTCTAATCTCTGTCATGTACTTACACATTTTTGACATAGTTCTCGAACAAGGAGCACGTAACCATAATGGTCACAACAACGATAATATTGTTTGGTATCGTTCATTGTTTGGGCGGGTTTCTTTAAATTTTGTGAAAATAAGGCAAGTCTAGTCTACACAACGATAACAAATTAGTTTATTTCTTAACGTTTAGAAATGGAGTTGAAACGAAAATGTCTCGCTGATGGTATACTAGGACTAACTTAAAATATATGCTTTTACAAACATCTACAAGATAATAAATGACTGACACTATACCAACAAAACACGTACTTAATGCTGATTCTCGTTTTTATAATCTACTCTGGTCTCTCCCCGAATATGATAAATTCTTGACGTCAAACTTGGAACTTTATAGGTATCTAGGGCTTCTTTTATAAACTTGCTTGGTCTTAACGTCATGCGCCCTCTAGCTAGAATCCGAGTTAAAACACTGAAAATATACGTTAAACCCCAAGAATGTCAATAGAAATATTCGTTTTTCAAGAATTGCATATGTATGTAAACAGTTATTTTAGGTTCATTCAATGATATTAGTTTCAGTGCTAATCTGTTGTAGACTATCTGATCAGTCTGAAGTATTCGATTGGTTTTCAACGCATTACGTGAAAGTTACAAAACTCCCTTATTACCTTTCGTCTAAAGAAGTAACTGGATGTTTTCACTGGTTCTAATCAGCACAGGTTTTGAAACGTATATACCAACAACTTCCCAGTGGTGGGTTTGACTGTATGAAGTCACTGCTGTAAAAAAGGAACGAATCAGAATTCAGCAGAAACTAAGGTTTCTCCGCAGACTCAGACTACGTACTGTCTTGATCGTTTTCTCTGTGGTTATGTTTTCTCTATGGTTTTTAGGGTTCATTGTGAAGAGGTAGGAGAGTTCTTGGTACAAGCCTGTTTGGCGTCTTATTTTAGAATTACTAAGTTACACACATTTTGTTAGTAACTTGGCTCGTTCTTTCTGCTGTTATTAATACAGAACATTTAAATACATGTTTTAGGATTAGTCAGTTTCAAATAATAGTTTGATTGTTACAAGACTGAGTATCGATGGAACGTATTTACTGATTGAAACTAAACAATCCTTACGAGTAAAAGTTATAAAAGTAATGCAGTTGTTAATTTAAAATATTTTATTACAAATTGACACAAGTAAGACAGTTATATAATATTTGTATAATTAGTGGTTAACCGATACCTTATCAATATTTAACTCCAGGTATGTAGCTTGTCAAAGCTTAAAGTACCGATCGAAGTATCTTTTGATCGAACAAGGTCCCTGAAGGTTTAGTAACAAGTTTTGAAAGTGTCAGTAGCAAACACTGTAAAAATGATGTTAATTTATATTTTTTTACTTCTTTTTCATAATGTATATTTCGTCACGACATGTCATAGCAACATCCTAACGTATTTTATTTTTTTACCTTTTAAGTTGTATGTCTTCTTATAATGGTTCTAATTATGAAAGTTCATGTACTAATAGCATGCTACGATCAAGTTTTAGACAATGTGATAGGTAAGTGTAAAATGATATTGAAATCTGCAGTCGGCGATTGTCTTTAGCAAAAAAATATTTTCTCAATTACAAACTGTGTACTCTTAAAAACTCAAAGCTTAAATACCAGTGTTTCTACAGCAGTCCAAATGTGTGCTTATGTACAGTTATCCGTTACTTCAAGCAGATTCGTATAGTTGAGCTTATGATAAAACCGCTCTCCGAGTTGATTGATACGAGGATAAGTTTGTTTGTGTCCATGCATCTTTACCAAAATATGTGTTTGACACCTAGTGTCATTTATCTTGTATAAATCTATATTTACATTGTACTCTTAGCTAGTGTAAGGATTTATGGGCAAACAATACCATTAAGTAGTCTCTTTTAATATTAATATTTTGTTTAAATCTTTTCCATTAAGCAATATAAAAACAAGATTTCTCTAATGGTGTGTATTGTTACGTCTCCGTTTGTTAATTGATTTTTTCCGTAACTTCGTTCCGACGAAACTTTAGCGACACAAGTCCTTTCTTAATAAAACTGGTTTATTCTTTCCGAATATAACTTTACGATACACTTAATTTCAACAATCACGCTAAAACAAACGCTATAACGAACGTGCTCAACTTCAATTATACTCTGACTGCAGATCAATTACTCACTGTCTACACACACATTATTGTCCCGTCACGTTGTCACCCTCTTTTATATACCAGCTACCCTATATCTAGTAAATACTAGAGCATTCGCCAAGGTACAGGATAGTTCTAGAAAATAGGTGGCGCCACACCAGTCACGTGACCTCGATGACGCAGCACTGCCCCCTCCTTAATATTGTTCGTCCCGAACAATTGCCACTTACAATAAACCAATTAACAATAACTTAATTAAATGTACAGAATTACAATCACAAAATTACAATTCAACAAAGTCTCTTAATTTTACGGGACGTATCTTCTTCAGTACTGGTCTCCGTCTTGTTGGCTTCTGCTTCATGTGGGGTTCATCTGCTTCATCAGTAAATGTCCTATCATCGGTAACAGTCACATCAGGGGTAGTAACTTCATCAAGAGCTTCACCGTTTCCCTTCTCAAACTGAGTAGAGTTTCTTCTTCGACAGTGGCTTCTTCAGGTGTCACGTCTTCGGCAGCGTCATTTGTTCTGTGCTCTACTTCGTCCCAACTGAAATGTCCTGGACCGTGATAACGCC
>NW_013666253.1:270503-278340 GCF_000517525.1 Limulus polyphemus
TACGATTTTGTTGTTTTTTGGGGATGAATATTTATGTTGACCTTCATAATGAAACACCTCCTTGGGCTCCTTCTTCAGCTGCTTGCCTTTCCTTCTTCTAGTTTTGTTTGTTTTGGCTGATTTTGCTTTTTATTTTCTTCTCACCAGGGAACTCTTCGATGGGTTAACCTCCTTTATCATCTCATATCTTTCTAGGACCACTGCATAGGATCCCTTTGGTACAATGTTTTCATTTGATCAATAATATCATTGATGATACTTGAAAGCACGTCTGGAAAACATATACGAGTTGAAAGTTGGCCATTTGCTGCTCTTTTTCTTTTGCAATGGAAGTGCTGATTGCCGAAAGAATCTCGTTGTAAAATGGTAGATTCAATGTAGAGAGGTATTTCATTTTCAACTTTTCAAGCATGCAACCAGTACCCATTTTTTATCACTTACATTTCCATCATCGTACATTTGCTTCACATCATCTATATAACGTTGAATATACTTTTTCCATAAGTTTTTCCTTGAACAGACCTTATTGCCCAACCTTTCTGAAAATATTTGTAACGTTTCTCAGGTTCAAGAACAAAATTACTACCTAAATTACCATCATCGATACGTTGAATAAATTCATCAGATCCTCCATCCAGTAGTCTCTTTGCCTCTAATACTGCAAACGATACAGCATCACGTTGAACCGGTGTTCCTTTGCGTTTATGACTTTCACGAAATGCCAATGAGGAGAATTTCCTGTTTCAAACTGTGCAAATGGTATCGTCAATGGGCACTGCAAGATCTGGAGTTTCTTCGTCATCCCCACTTTTCTTCCATCGGATACGTCGGCTCCGTATTTCAGCTGATGGAACTATTGCAACCTTTGTACGAGGGGCAATAAATTCCTGGGATGGCAACGTGCCCTCTTCATCACTTGCTTCATTTATCTCATCGTTAGTGAAATTGCATTCATCATAAATCTCATTGTCGGTATCATCCATATTACTCACATCAGTAAATTCAAGGTCTTCGTCCTCAATGTCTCCACATATTCCCTGCATATCAAGAACGAGATCATCTTCATGGATGCATTGGCAATTAGCGATTGTTATACTGTCAGCATCAGTATTCTGAACTTCAGGTTCGACTTTATCTTGATGCTCATCCTTCAGTTCGACTTCACCTTGATGTTGAGCTTCCTTTTCGGATCCGTTTTCTACAACGCTTTGAGTTTCCACCACATCTAGCTGCAATTGAACCACTGCAACTGGTGGGAAGCTGGAGTATTGTTTGACATGAACCTTTCCATCTTCATCAAAAATTATATCGTTATGCCTAGTAAAAGATTTCTTGAAGAACTTGATACTTTTTTCATTAGCTTTCTCGCAAATTGCTTGCTGTTCACGATTGAGTATATACAACACTGGGACATCATTTCCTAAACCGCCCATTGCACCCAACACTGTAAATAACTGTGTTAGAGATATAACATTATTTCCCATGTTCACATATCTAAAAACATGGGCCATTGCACAAGCAAAATGAGCATCAATCAAACTTTTATCATCCTGCGTATCTGTATGGATATACCGCACAATTTTTATTGGATTTGTTTCGTTCAGTCGTAATATTCCAAGAATAAGCTCGTGCATTTGATACGCCTTTGCATTATCACTTTGGGTGATTATCTTTTTTGATATGCGGAAAATCTTTATGCAGCTGTACAAAAAAAGCTTCTAAAACTGAGAGTACCCTAAAATAATCCTGCTTCGAATCCCCACTAGATATGTGATCATAATATATATGATCAAAGTCAGCCTGTTGCCTTCCATTTGCAACATCTGCATCTGGATTCACAGTTAGAACCATTTGAACCATTGTACCATGCCAACTCAATCTGCGTTTTCCAAAATGCTCTATACTTTTCTCACGATAATATAATAATATATAATGTGTTGAACTTCATTTTCTAATCTATTAAACAATACTCCGTATGATATTGTTTGCTTTATCTTTGAAGTTTCCAGCCCTTGATTGAGTACACGAATCCGATTCCCCATGTACAACTTCATTTTGTAACGAATATTATCAAGCATATGGTGATGATCTGTAAAAACTTTTCCTTCAAATCATCCATGAAAGCAAAGGGAATTTTACAGGTACAAGTTTTGTTTTGGCGAACACTACTTGTATTCAAAGCGTGATTTATACAATGGGAATCATATTCTGAGCTATCACCACTACAGCGTGCTGCTTCATTATCCAAGTGACGTTTCACAAGTTGAGTCACAACCAGTATTTTATTTCTATACTCATCCCGTATATCTGGATCGATTTTATCAATGATAGAAACCAGACGATCATACGGATCATTCACCAAAATCCCAGTTGCATAGTCCACAGCAGTCAAAGCTTTCATATCATTGAAAGTCAAAGCATTTACCAACTTGAAAAACTTTCTCCTACACATTGTTTCCCTAAAAAATTCCACATATGATCTGCATATCAATTCTGGAATTCTTTTCTGGGTGATTTTTGGCAGAGAGATCGATGCACCTCCGATTTCAACATTACGTTCACCCCATGAAAGTAACTGCTTATTTGATGGGGACAAGATGAATCTGACTGCAGCTGACAAAACAGAAGTATCATATTTCACAATTGACCTTTTTACTTTTACCAAATCTTGCCCAGATGCCAACCTGTTTTAATGCTTTCGCATAGTTGTGTACATTTTCCTTCCTCGAGGTTTCTCATCTGGCAATGTGTCTTTGTACAAGGCCTCTACTTATCTCAGCGACATTACAAAGCCATCAACACATTTTTTTTTTTGTATTGAACCTTCACTCAATGTCTTTTGCATTTTGCAAATGTCATGACAAAGGTTTAAGCTGGACATCATTTCACTCTTACCAGTGCATTTTTGGTAATCGATCAGCACCATGTCCATAAGTTGACTTGCATCTGCTGGGAAAACAATTTTGCAATTTTTTTTTTGCAATCACTACTGACACAAAGGAAACCGTCTGCTTGTAATATGGAATATCTTTTATTGATATTTCTTCACCGGGTGTTCCTTGTCGAACTTCACTGCTTGGAAAATTGGAATAATATGATGAATTCATAGAAAATACTGTCCGTAGTTGACTCAATTTTTAAATCTCGTACATCTGTGGCTTTCATGAGCAAGTCTTGATTCCCTCAATCACAGAATCTGGAAGCTCAACATAATTCCGTTGTGTTTCTAATTTTCTTGTCCTCTGTACTTTTGTACCAGGCTGACGACCCATTTTGCGTTTCCTTTTCTCTTCTACGCTTTTTCCATCATGATTGCAGCCATACCTGGAGCATTTTCCACATACTCCACACTTGGCACGTTTACATTTACATGTTAATGGTGCCATTTTGGCAATCTTTTTCCCGAAACAAACGAATGGAAAATCCAAATCTTGTCAGAATATGGTAGAATTTCAGTAGGTTCGGGATTTAGCTCCGTTACGTTATGAGAGAATCAATGCAAAAAAAGTTTAGCCAATTATCTTTTTTTTCGGCTTAAATAGCCCCGTGGGACTGAAAACAAATTTGTACCCCGGATGTTTGCATTACGTGTTAATATGTAGATTTATATACAAATTTACACAGTCCTACATAATTTTCATTTATCGATTTTGTAGCTCCCCTAGCTACTCGTCCCCCAGTAACTCAGTGGTAAATCTGTAAGATTACGACCTTAAGTAGCAGGATTCGATACCCGTGATGGGCAGAGCACAGATAGCCGTTTGTGTGCTTTCTGCTTAACAACCTAACACTACCTATTCCTTAGAAAATCAGTTGTTTAATAGAACTAAAAACTCATAAAATTCCTACTAAATTTACTTAAAACTCTAAAAAGTAAAGACATATATGAAATACGAAGTAATTCAATTGTAAGTCTGAAGATTTATAATGCCAAAAACCAGTGGTAAGTTTGAAGTTTTGTAATGCTATAATTTGGGGTTCGATCTCTATGGAAAACACAGCGCAGAAAGCTAGTTCATTGTGTAGTTTTGCGCTACAATAAGCTGAAGAGCAACCAGCGGGATTACAAAATTAGTAAGGCCTATGCAAATGTTATGTTTTATTATTTGACTGTTCCTTCGAAAAGAGCTCCCCAGTGGCACAGCGGTATGTCTGCGGACTTACAACGCTAGAATCCGGGTTTCTATACCCGTGATGGGCAGAGCACAGACAGCTCATTGTGTAGCTTTGTGCTTAACTTCAAACAATAACAACAACCTTCGAAAATAATCCAATTTGTTTTGTTTGTCTATATATACACACAGTAAACTTTCCCATAAACAGCGACAAATACAAATACACTATATAAACAACGTTTGATCTTTATCATTTCACGCGTTAGATAGAATTGCATTAGTCCCTCGGTGGGAGAGCGGTAAGTCTTCAGATTTACAACGCTTAAATCAAAGGTTTGATTCTCCTCGGTGGACACAGCAGATAGCCCAATGAGGTTTTGCTGCTGAAAATGTGGTTGTTTCTGCTGCGGGATTTAACTGTTTATTTACGTAGGGGGCCCGGCATGGCCAGGTGGTTAGGGCGCTCGACTCGCAATCAGAGGGTCGCGGGTTCGAATCCTCGTCACACCAAACATGCTCGCCCTTTCAGCCGTGGGGGCGTTATAATGTGACGGTCAATCCCACTATTCGTTGGTAAAAGAGTAGCTCAAGAGTTGACGGTGGGTGGTGATGACTAGCTGCCTTCCCTCTAGTCTTACACTGCTAAATTAGGGACGGCTAGCGCAGATAGCCTCGTGTAGCTTTGCGCGAAATTAAAAACAAACAATTTACGTAGGGTCACATGACATCTCGTCGAAACACAGTGTACAGAAGGATTTGCTACCTGTGTAATTTTAAGTAGTGAAACGATATGTTCTAAAGGCTAGATATTGACTTAAAGTATAGATATGCAATAACAAATATTACTTGAGTCAGCTTGTAGGTTTTCCATTATTTTATATACAGCCAACGCTTCAGAAAGCTAATGTTCCTGAAAGGGAGCTGAAGGCCGCCTGGAGGGGTCACCTGTTTTAACCACTCGCACCATTATACAGTAGCGTGTTGTCTGTCAGTCAGTCAGTAAACACTAAAATGACGTCACATAATGTTGCAATTTGGACTGTCGTGACGTCAGTAAGACGTGCGCATGCCATGAATCACAAGAAGAATTATACACTCTGGAGGCTACAACACAGCCTGACATATGAACTTGAAAAGCAAGAAATGAAAATATTTATTACTCTTAATTTTGGCTTTATTTACTCTTGAAATAAAACACTTTCGGAGACCCCGCGGAAGTACATCTAGTATCTTATTAAGAGTAATATGACGAAACAAATAATTCCATCTAAATAACCGGAAGCCTTCCGAATTAAAATTATTTTTCTTCCGAAATCTCGATCAAGTTACATAATTCAAGTCCTTCAACATTAAAACTATTATTTTTACCACGCTTTTTCATTATGTCTTTCAAACAAAAATCTAAATGCCCTTCCCAACCACGGATGCAAGTCTACTCAAGTTATCAAAAAATTTAAAATATATTCAACGACCTCTTTACTTCATTACTTGATGCTTACCCATGTAAAGAACACTAACTCCTACCCCTAAATGCTTAAAATTGTAAGGAATAACTTTAATCCATACCAGAAGTTTTCAATTACACAATTGTATTTTAACTTAATCGTTTATTAATACATGACGCCATATTGTACCTCATATATATATAGGCCTAGTAACAAATAACCCAAAAAAATGAAGAATATTCTAGTATATACATTTATTTATCATATCTCGAATGGAATTTTATAATCTTAAATATGATTTTTTAACATTTATCCACTTGAAGTTACTTATATAGATGAATTTTCAACTGCACAAATATTTTTACAGGCGTACAATTTGTGTTCAACTGCACTGTAGGAAAACCCCTGTGTAACCATATCCCATAATGCATTGTACCCATGGCTTTAAATACTCTGTAGTCCACGGCTGATCACCGGTGTTATAATTATTATTTTTATATTTTTAAATAACTTTACATACCTTCTATACCAATAACGATTTTAGTATTTAGCACAAAAATCATACACTTACATATGTCTAGCAGCGACGTCTGCAGGAAAGTAATATATTGACACTAAAGAAATATTTATATAAAAAGCCAGTTCTGTCAGTTGAAAACGAAGCCTGACTTTCAATATCTGTTTGTCAGTTACTTGATCACGTGATTACTATTTTTGTGTGGTGACTTGCCTTAGTTCATTAACACTGAATATTATGCCAAATTAAATTTGTAATGTTGAAGTATACTTAGAACTGCTTAAGTTATATAAAAAGATATCTGCTCTTAATCATCATTAAGCTTGAACTAATATACTAGGCGAACGCAGCGTGTCAACAGCACTCATAGCTAACTCTTGGGCTTCTTCTGTATGACCGAATAGTGGAATTTGACCGTCTGCCTTATAAAGTACAGAGCGTGTTTGTTTAATTTATTTTGAGGCTATGGGACACAAACCATGAACTCACGGATTCACAGTCCGGGCACACTACCCACTAGATGGCCCCACCTCAAAAGTTCCCAGATGTATACTTTAATTGTTGTTGTCGTCACAGCGAAATTGTTTAATTTTTACTGTTCACAATGGTTAGAAGTAATATTACTTACATTGTTTTAGAGACTATTAAAATATTTGGAAACGCGCATGGAGCTAATGGAGGATTCATATTTTTCCAAACGTCGAGCCAATACAAAAATACTGGCCTATATTTGGGGGTTTTAGATCGCTTCATCAAGCTTCGCCCCCCCCCCCGTGGCACAGCGGTATGTCTGCGGACTTACAACGCTAGAAAACGGGTTTCGATACCCGTGGTGGGCAGAGCACAGATAGCCCATTGTGTAGCTTTGTGTATAACTACAAAACAAACAAACAAATCATCACGCTTCGCCCCCCCAGTGGCACAACGGTATGTCTGCGAACTAACAAATCTAGAAACTGGGTTTCGATACCCGTGGTGGACAGAGCACAGAAAGCACATTGTGTAGTTTTGTGCTTAACTTCAAACAGAACAGACAATCATCTAGTTTCTTTAACATTCCTAATACCAATTTTCATTTAATAAGTTTACCTAATTACCTAGGTACAGTGCTGAAGTTTACGTATTCACTGTGATAATGATATATATATACATTTTAATGTTTTGAATAATATGTTCATATTTAATAACACTTACACTGAAATATATAATTTTTAGCTTACATTTCTATATCTGTAATAGGCATGAAATGTATACTGAAGAAAGATCTAGACTTGTATTATGTAACGTAATTTGAATTTCCGAACAAAATATCGGGTTTATGGTGCGTAACTCATGGGCTGACAAAACAGTACTTTGTGTGATAGTAAATCATAATAAAACTGACAGTACATTTATTCCCACTTTATCTACTGGCCCCATACAGATGTCCAGTAACAATAGTGTTATAATCACACTTTATCTACTGGCCCCATACAGATGTCCCAACAGTGTTTTAATCACACTTTATCTACTGGCCCCATACAGATGTCCAATAACAACAGTGTTTTAATCACACTTTATCTACTGGTCCCATACAGATGTCCAATAACAATAGTGTTTTAATCACACTTTATCTACTGGCCCCATACAGATGTCCAATAACAACAGTGTTTTAATCACACTTTATCTACTGGCCCCATACAGATGTCCAATAACAACAGTGTTGTAATCACACTTTATCTACTGGCCCCATACAGATGTCCAATAACAATAGTGTTCTA
>NW_013666253.1:279152-301653 GCF_000517525.1 Limulus polyphemus
ATAACAACAGTGTTTTAATCGCACTTTATCTACTGGCCCCATACAGATGTCCAGTAAGAACAGTGTTGTAATCGTACTTTATTTACTGACCCCATACAGATGTCCAGTAACAACAGTGTTCTAATCTCACTTTATCTACTGACCCCATACAGATGTCCAGTAACAACAGTGTTCTAATCTCACTTTATCTACTGGCCCCATACAGATGTCCAATAACAACAGTGTTCTAATCGCACTTTATCTACTGGCCCCCTACAGATGCCCAATTACAACGGTGTTGTAATCTCACTTTATTTACTGGCCCCAGTAACAAGAGTGTGCATAATAGCACATCAACCTAATGTTTTTATCTATATTCATAATTTGACCAATATTAGGTTATAAAACTCTCCAAAAAGGTTACTTTTGTCCTCATTTTTTTTTCCTAAATGGCTCTTGACCAGTGGTAGTTGTATATAATTACCCAAAAAACCATCAGTATTATGTAATTATTTTTGAAAGGTTTATTTCCAATAAAAACTAACTTTTGATAGCACCGCCAGAACATAATGAAATATTTCTACTGGTTCAAGCAGCAGATCCCTGGTAATGATCGGACACAGTTTAATTGAAAATATTTGAACATTTGTACAGTTCGAATAAGAAGTATCACCATATCTAAGAATAAAGAGACAGATGAAACCAGAAGTATTTAGTGAGTTTACCTTAGCTTCTAATACACTTAAGTTTTTCTGTCCTCTTTAGGATGGGGTATTACCAATAACACATTTTAGGTTATCACAGAAGAAAACGTATTAGTTAGGCTTAAGGACGACATCTGCCAATGAGAGGAGAGAAGCGTAGAAAGCGGTTAATCTATGTAAAATTGTGCCTCTTCCTGCCACAATTATTTTCATTTTATTATAAGTATAAGAAAAGAAAATATACACATAATATTTGCCAACAAAGATCAATTACGTTGGGAACAATAGCACGTGATGAACGTGCTTAAATCAAGCAGTTAAAATACATCACAGTCGACTGCTCACCGTGAAGTCGGAACCATAGTTATTTAACGTCTGAACAGAGGAGGATAAAGTTCGAATGTTAAACATTTCTCTCGCGTAACTCATCATGCGCTATTAGTTAATCAGTAAGAAAAACTGTAGAGAATAAACAGATAAAAATGCAATTTTGAAGGCACGTTATCGTGAACAGAAAAACAATAACAAAGAAAAAAAACAGCTTAAATATACGAGAGCTTTATAACTACATCAGTCTCAATTTTTTATTTTTTTCTATGGTTCAGCGGATCTATTCAATGTCTTTCACGCGACAGCGTGCTTTCACAACCATCATGTATACCCGTACTTTGCAAAATATGTAAGTTACTCGTTCCGGTTCAGAAGCAAGACAAATAAGTAATATTGCCAGAAATAGTTGTTTGGTGTTACAAAAATCACACTGTCTTATCAACATACTTTCCTCTTTAAAAACAAACAAACTGAATTATCAATATCAAATGTATGAGATTATTCCTAAATACCTTAATGGATTACTCTTTTTACAAGTCAAGAGATGGCGCTGATAATTTAATTTTGTGATATTTCAATATATTTCAACCATTTATTTGAAGTTAAGCACAAAGCTACACAATGGGCTATCTGTGCTCTGCCCACCACGGGTGTCTGCAGACTTACAACGCTAGAAACCGGGTTTCGATATACCGCTGTGCCACTAGGGGGCTTTAACTATTTAGATTATTTAGTAAGATAAGCATTCTTGCTCACTTCAAAATAACTGAAAATAATTAAAAATAATCTCGAGCAAATGATGTTTTGTTGAAGGAGATATCGCTCGAGATTTCCGACTTTGTAATAGAAAATTTTATCGAATCTGTTTAACTTTATAACAAGAAAAGAGTAAAGTAAGAGACGTAACACATTTGTTGTTTTAATATTTATTATTGTTTTATATGAACCAGTAAATTACCTGTAGAATATCCAGGGGAAATTAATTCGTAGCCTTAAATATCTAGAGAAAACGCACGTTCCTTTTTCGTTTTGTTGCTATTAAGAATTTACAATCAATAAACAAAACGTCATAACGAAAGCTGCTATGGATAAGCATATACTATAATTAATAATTTATGTTTCAAAGATATTACATAAGTATTATCCCTTTTTCAGAAACTTTTTTTTATCGATTTATAAAGGAGGAAAAACCCAGGAGGAATAAATATAGTTTCCTGGCTGCCTAAACTTGAATATTTTCTGGCCTTGAAAACTCGTACTACAACTTAGTGAAAAATAAATAAAAAATGGACCGGAGGGATGGGAAGAGAGTCAAAGATTTTTTGTTTTCACTCTATAATCTATATAGTTGATACTAAATAGAGGGCGCCAGAGGTTTCAAGTGTTACGGAGCTAATGAATTGGATCTCTGGAATTAAATGAAAATGATGGATTTTGCAACCGCAACTACTTGTAGCGCAAGCAACACATGCTCCTTGAAAAAATAAATCCAGGTTTTTCTATCTTTATAACATACACCTGACCGAATACCTATTAAATACGTTAAGTCGATCGTGTTAGCACAAGTGAAGATCCAAAATTAAACGTTGGGAGGACATTCAGATTTTCATCTGGTAAATTAATCAATATTTTTAAAGAAAATATACAATTAACTTTACAAGGCTTGCTCAAAATAACTGCACCAAATGTCAGGCTTTAAACAGCGCTAACATGCTCGTATTTATGTCCAACTTCAAGAAAAACGTAACAGATTAATTCTCATTTTGTGTTTATTTCAAAAACTGCCTGCTAGGGTTGAAATTCTCTAAAAAACAATCCACGCCAAAATGATGCACTCTTCCTACAAATCGAATAGTAGAGTTTGAAACAAGGTAGTTTTGTTTGTTATTAAGCGCTAAGCTACACAATAAGCTATCTGTGTTCTGCCCACCGCAGGTATCGAAATTTCATTTTTAGCGTTATAAGTTTTCAGACTTACCGCTAAGCTATCGTGATGCAAACTAGTTCGTATAACAATATTTTGCAGAATTCCACACATATTTAACTGAAACAAAGCCAGCTCTCTGATTCGTTACTGACACAGGTTTTTGTGAAATTGGAATTTAAGCTTGAATAGTACACCTAATACGTACATGAACTAAACAGTCTAGGGCTAGGGTATCGCCGTCCCTAATTGTGACATAATAACGAGAGACAATACAGCAAGTCAACAGCACCTGCCTCCACAAAGGCTTTGTCTTGTTCTTTGAACTGAACAACGGAACTGACTGTTACCTTTATAAGACGCCCATAGCTGACAGTGCGGATCGTGTTTAGTAGTACAAAGTCTTGAACTTTGTACCTTTTGATACACAGTTTGACATGCTGATCGATAATCCAAGAGTGGCTTTTCCAAATGAAAGATAAATTAAGCTACGATGTGATCAGTAATATTTTATTCTCTCTCATCTCTCGCCCGTGATATTCTGAACAGTAGTACATCATATTGTTTTATTGTTTAAAAGAAATAAACATTCTTCAATGTTCTAGTTACAGAACCTTCGAGAAAGATAAAGTGGTAGTCAAAATGTGCAAGTCTGTTACATAATGCGGTGAATATAGTGATTGTATGAAAATGCCTTTGATAATCCGCCAAAGAGATACATGTACAGGTTATTGAATTAGCCATATTGTCAAGATGTAGGCTTAGTAACGAGTACAAGATCGTTTTATTTATGGGATACGTTACGTAAGACTGAAATAAACCTTTAGTTGGAAGCGTGGTAATATTCTTTGTAATATATATATAGCACCTAAGCTTGCAAAAGAAGATACTAGATGACATATTAGCTTGGTGTAATTTATAATTAAATTGTTTTTGTGAAAGAGAGAGATTGGAACAATCCAGCAATAACTATTAACAATTCACCATATGAACATAAGCAACGTAACAATGACATTACGAACTAATAATTCAAAAATTAAAAATAAATATCGTCCACCAAATATATGTTGAATTTATCGTATATTAGTTACTGTAGTGTAGTTTAAATAATACTCACTAGGGCTGGAAAGTATGAACAGTGATCGCAATTTGTCAGCTGACTTGAAATGATTAGATTGTAATGGTCATGAGTAAGAAACTGCTGATAATGGGAAGTATTTTCTCAAGGTGACTTAAGAAATTAATTAATTGTTTATTGTTTAGTCTTACCATGACACTAACGATGAATGCTTTTTTACTTTTCAAAAGGACACAAAAACTATAAAATCTGTCGTTTCTATACAAGTTCAATAGTTTGTTTGTTGAACTTAAGCAAAACTATCAAGGCTTATCCGTACTAATCGTCCCTAATTTTGAGATTATAAACTAGAGGTAAGAGCATCTAGTCAACGCCACACATCGCCAACTCTTGGCGGGAATGTTCGGCGACGGGTTTTGATCCTACGACACGCATGTTGTGAGTCAGACACTCTAATCGGCAGGCCATTCCAGGCCTAAGTAAAATGTGATGCGGCAACAAACCCCGGTTAGTGCTTATGACAAAAGTTGAATAGAATGTAGGCCTGGCATGGCCTGGTGGTTAAGGCACTCGACTCACTATCTGCGGGTCGCGGGTTCGAATCCTATGACAGATTATGCTCTCTCTTTCAGCCGTGATGGCATTATTATATGATGATCAATCCCACTTTCCGTTTGTAAAATAATAGCCCAAGAGTTGGCAGTGGGTGGTGATGACTAGCTGCCTTCCCTCTAGCCTATCACTTCTAAATTAGGGACGGCTAGCGCAGATAGCCCTCGAGTAGTTTTGCACGAAATTCAACGAAAGAACGAATAAAAATGCTTCAATAAAACCTACTGTTTATATCATAAGTTGAACAAAATGTGACATCAAAATCTTGTGCTTACCAAAACGTGAATAAAATGTGATAGTAAGATACATTTGAGATTACGATTATTTCAAGGCATAATACTAAAGCTATACTAAATATAATTTCAGCAATGTGTCTTTTAACAAATGTTCGCCGGTGGAACAATGGTAATTCTACGGACTTGCAACGCTAAAATCCAGTGTTAGATTCCCCGCAGTGGACACAGTAAATAGCCCATGTGGCTTTGCTCTTCAAAAGCAAATAACATTCTAAAAATAATCTGAATTTATTTGTAAAATTAAAAACTTTGAACCCGTACGGTTTTTTTTGAATTTCGCGCAAAGCTACTGAAGGGCTACCTACACTAATTTAGTAGTGATAGACTAGAGGGAAGGCAGTTAATCATCACCAACCTCCGCCAGTTCGTGGACTTCTCTGATAGACTAGTGGGATTTGAATGTCACTCTTATAACTCATCCACGGCCACAGAATGCGGAACGCGATTTCTTTAAGCGTTAAAGGGTCGCGAACCACGAAATCGCGGACCTAGTAAGATCATAAGATGTTATTCAGTTCATTATAATTATTGGTATAAACTATTTTAAGAACCTACATTGTCCTCGTTATGTATGGTGGCTATGCACTTGTTAATGTTTTAGCGCAGAACTACAATATGAGTTATCTATGACGTTGTGCCAACCACGAGTATCGAACACCGATTTTTAGCGTTATAAGCCTCTCACATTGTCATTAGAGCGGATAACACATTAGCATTGCTGTCGAGGGGACCCAGGATCGAATCCCAGCTCTACTGCCACCAATAGTCTTTCTCAAGAATTTTCCTAAGATAACAGCAGATTAGCAGTCTAATATAACATTTATCGTGAAGTATGAATTTTGCTCTGAACTTCTAGAACCATGTAAAGTTCTATTTCTAAATTTTATATAATTAAAGATAAACTTTACTATTTTAGTGTGAAGACAAACTAGTGATATAATAAATTTGTTCTTAAACATTAGGCTTAACAGTAACAGTTGCGAGGGTATAACGGAAAATTACCGGAAATCGTAAAAACTGTCGAAAACATATGAAGGAAAGAGAGGGGGGGTCGAAGTGGCCGCTAAGACCCTGTATTGGAGATGAGGGGGGCCCCCTGTTTCTACATTTTGCAGACTAAATTTTGAATGATACTAACATCTTCCAGTTGTGACCATCCATTGAAGCGAATGCCTCGTACTCTAACGTAAAGCTTGTGAACCAATCATCCTATAGCTACCTTCATATGAATTGGTTTTAAAATTAAATTTTGTTTAAAGAATCCTTGCGAGTTTTAACTGCCTAAGCAACTAGTTGGCACAAGTATACGGAAAAGAAAAATTATAAATTAATGTATAAAAATCACTTTCATTTAATTACACACACACACACACACATATATACATACACAATATACGTCTACGTATATAATTAAACAAAAAGTCGTAACAGTTAAATATTCTAGTCACATAATTCTGGCAGGGACACGAGAAATAAACATTAAGTTAGGAGCCATGCCTAGTTTTTATTTCATACATTTCCTGTAAAGTAAAGATCTTAATAAGTTTGTTACTCTATTCATATTCAAGTCACATACGAAAGGCAAAGATGTGGCCTTATCATTCCTTTCGAAACTATAACGGCCACAATACTTCTATTCTCACCCTATTTATTGTGCAATACTCTATACTTCTTGAGACAAGGTATAGTTTGTTTCAAAGTAACCGGTAACATTTCATACTTTTAAGTACGCCATTCTTTCTACATTACAATTGGACCTTCAAGTGTAATAATTAGGTTTTTTTTTTACAAATGAAATGTTTAAGCAATTTTTATTTTATTAATAAATGTACGACTGACAATAAGATCGTTTTATTTCGCAATGGTAGATTACAGAATGATGGTCCAATTTTCGGCTTAATACGGAGAAAACAATAAGTACTCTCTGGCCAGCAACTACAGATAAAAAGAAATAAGCAAAATAACTAGTTTCTATGGGTGTTAAAATTAAATTATTTGTATGCTTCCATAAATAATCTTAATATAAGGAAGAAAACTTCCATATAAAACAATGTTTGATGTTTTCTCGTACAACCGAGGGAAAAATGGCTCATTAGATATGTATAATAATAATTTGTGAATTTAATCGTTATATGTATATATATATATTGTTACGTCTCTGGTCGTTAGTTAATTTTCCGTAAAAATTCTTTCCGAAGAAACTTTACCGATACAAGTCCTTTCTTAAATAAAACTGGTTTATTCTTTCTGAATACAACTTTGCAATACACTTAATTTCCACAGTCGCGCTATAACAAACGCTATAATTCACAACGAACGTCTCACGTGCTCGACTCAACTGTCAATTACACATTACCTTCTCGCCGTCGCTTCTTGGCGGCTTATATATACAAGCCTACCGCATATCTATTAGCCTCTCGAGACTTCAGGAAGGGACAGGATCTTTCTAGAAGTTCATGACGTGTTACTAGCGTCACGTGACTTCCGCTGCCGTTACAATATATATTTGAAATTCAAGATACACATCTTAGTTCAATTGGTTCATTTTGTTACAATATTTACATTTGGCAGGAAAGGAACATCCATTAACGGCTCCCGATGGGACAATGATAAGTCTACTGACTTACAACGTTAAAATCCGGAGTTCGATTCCCCGTGGTGGACACAACAGACAGCCAAATGTGGCTTTGTTTTAACACAACTAAGCATCAATTAACTTTCGGTGTGATAAGTTTTCTTTAGCCTACACAATTAGAAATAGTCACTTAAATCCCGATAGCCCAGCTAGCCAATTAAAGGAAAAAGCGTCTTTGGTTCTTGGGAAAAACTAACAAAGAATATTGTTGAGGGCTATGTTTTTAGTATTTTAGCTTATAATGTTAACGGACAACAAAGACCCTTTTGGTCCATCTAGACTGTCCTATCCATTAAATTATACTAAACAATCACGCCAAAGCCAGCTCTTATCATTCAAATGTTTATTAAGCTCTCCCTTAAATTAACTGCATCTGGCACACCATTAAATATGAAAAAAATGATGCATCAACAATATCATTTCCCTTAACAATCTTAAATATCTCAATCAGATCCACCCTAATTTTCTTTTTTCTTTTTAAAGGCAAAACAAGTTCAGGGATCTGATCTTATACTCATATAATAACTTTTCCATCTCATGTGTCATCATAGTAGCCTTCCTCTGAACCTTTCCAACAATTTAATGTCTTTTCTGAGGTATGGAGCTCAAGACTAAACACAATACTTCAGATTTATCCAAACCAGCAACCTTTACAATGATATTATAACATCTTTAGACTTGTTTTCAATTTTTCTGTATATACAACCTAAAATCATATGTGTCCTGCCAAAAGCAACAACACATTGTTGAATGGATGGCTTAAGAGGCTGATCAACCAAAACACCAAGATATTTTTCTTCCATAACACTGTTAAGGTTATTCCTATCAAAATTATACTCATAGTTGAAATTGTGATGTCCCACATGCATTACCTTGCATTTATTATAATTAAAAGACAACTGCCATTTATTCGCCCAACTGATTAAATCATTAAAATCATTTTGTAAGGCAATAGTATCCTCCTCACGGCCAATGACACCCCAAACTTTAATTTCATCAGCAAATTTAAATAATCTATTGACCATTCTTTCATCTATATCATTAGTGTAAATCAAAAATGTATATTTTGTTTGCTAGACGCAATATCTAAAAAATTAACGAAAGCTAAGCCCTCTGTATAATCTAGAAACTTCGTGCAATATCTAGAAAATTCATGAAAGCTAAGCCCTCTATATATTCTAGAAACTTCGTGCAATATCTAGAAACATGAGTACGATAAAAATATGCAGTTTCTATTGAACGTTGTTTGTGAACTTACAAGCTTGCGTTGAAGTGAACGTAACCTGTAGCAAACGTTACCTAAGAAGTAAGTTATTTCGTTATAGTCACATGGACTAGACTTAGCATTATTTTAACCAAATGATTCAAAAGAACCTGTCCAATGATAGAACAGGTTACAACAATACTAGTTGGAGAATGATTGTTATACTATGGCTTTTAATATAGAAAGAAATATACCAATTTTGTATCTACCCATGTATTGTTATATTTTTCTAACAATCAACTTTAAATTTCATAAAGTACCTCATTCTGCATCGAATCTTGGACGTCGGTAATGTACATTCTTCTACATCGCACAATCTTCAGCATTAATAATGTATCTTTCTCCACATAGTACAGTCATGAACAATAATTGTCATGGTGTGTACGCCTTTCAAAAGTCTGCGAAGAATGATCACAATTTTACTAGTCGTAAGACATTAGTATTAGGCCTATTTTGTATTTAAACACTACATTCTTAATCTAGTGTCTTAGAGATTTTCAAGAATAATAAGAAAAATTATAATAATAGCATTCCAAACCATACTGTATTTGTCACATCTACGGAACTCTATTTATATAAGTTATTTGTTACAACAATTGTTATGGTGTGTACGGCCTGAAGAGCTCTGGATTGAGCGAAACGCGCCGTCCGTAATGGATATGACAAATATAGTGTGGTTGGAATGCTATTAGTATACACTATTCTAATTCTTGAAAATTCCTAAGACACTAGATTAAGAATGTAGTGTCTAAACACGAAATAGACCTAATACTAAAGCCTTATGACAAGTAAAATTGTAGTCTTGAACAATAATAACGTACCTTCTTACACATCGCAGTTCTCAGTGTAAATGATGGACGTTGTTTCACATCATAGATTCTTTAATGTTGGTAAAGTACCTTTTACATCATATGTTCTTCAACGTTAATAATGTTTAATGTGAACAATAAATAATATCAATACAATAAATGTTTTCCACTTTTGTTATTCTATAATGTTTAATGTGAACAATAAATAATATCAATACAATAAATGTTTTCCACTTTTGTTATTCTATAATGTTTAATGTGAACAATAAATGATATCAATACAATAAATGTTATCCACTTTGTTAATCTTCCATCATCTGCTCCTCAGTGTCTCAGCTGTAAGTCTGAAGCCCTATAACGCAAAAAAATCAACAGGTTTCGATCTCCAAGGTGGGCGCAGCACAGATAGCCCATTGCTTAACTGAAAACAAACACACAAATAAACTTCCATCATCTAGAAATTGATTTCACCGTTCTATCTTATTATAATACACGTTACGTTGTCTATTTACATATTCGTTATCACCTTCCACAGCTTTGCTCCAATAATCACCAAAATTGGCCAGGATGGCAATCCCGACTCTGGGAGTGTCCTAATGAAGATAGTTAAACGTACCTATTCCCTCCCTCGTTTTAATGTTGATAAGAACGTTCGTCAAAAGTCAACAGCAAATGGTTACTTGTTATATTGCAAATTTGGTAAGAGATATTGAAGATTAAATTAAATATTCAAAAACTATTTTTTTTTTTAGTTTTTAATCTCGTTTCCCATGATACGCACCTTCCTTATCCTCTTATCCTGCTAAACCAGGGTCAGTATCACCTACTAGTAATACTTAACGGACTGGAACAATAAGAATTTAAAAGTTTGATTTTTTTTTACTCTCAGTGGAATGACTAATGCGAAAGTATGGTTTTTCTTGGTTTAATATGGATGCAATTTTTTGAAAGTGTAATATTAGAGATAAGAGGGAAAACACGATAATTTTCCCGCCATTCTTTGCCGCACAAAGACAGTGTGTAACTGTATAAACGAGTCGTTGTTTTAGAAGTTGAACTTGAGCTTGTAAGGTTTGAGTACGCATATATATAAGTTCCTGGTTAAAATGATAACTCATATTATGTTTCTATTTAACTAAAGTATTTGCCAATTTTCGGAATTATGCTTCTACTGAAATAGTTCGCTGTTAGAACGGCAGGTGTCGGTTCCTGTGATTTTAATCACAGCAACCAATAGTTGTTATTTAGGGCATTGCTTCTTTCATTGGTTTGGTTTGTTTTGAATTTCGCGCAAAGCTACACGAGGGCTATATGCGCTAGCTATCCCTAATTTAACAGTGAAAGACTAGAGGGAAGGCAAGCTTGTCATCGCCAACCACAGCCAACTCTTGGACTACTCTTTTACTAACGAATAGTGGGATTGACCGAAACATTATAACGTCCGCACGGCTGAAAAGGCCAGCATGGATTCGAACCCACGACCCTCAGATTAAATCGACCGCCCTAACCACCTGGTCATGCTGAGTCCCGACACTGATCTTGTGTGTATTTTCCATGTGTAAAATAGAATTTGAAACTATTTTGTCCAATAAAAGGACAGCGGTATGTCTGCAGACTTACAACGCTAGAATCCGGGTTTTGATACCCGTGGTGGGCAGAGCACAGATTGCCCATTGTGTAGCTAATTACAAACAAACAAGCTTATGCTGCAACGTGAATAATTTTAAATCTTTCCCGTTTTCACAAGTAATACAATATCTATAAATAAGATCCAATTGGAAACAGTATCAAGCAGAAAAAATAAGTAGTTAGGCCTTCATATTCCACTCAGATAAACAACAAGTATACAAACAGCACTAAACAAATAAACACAACGAAGCGAGCGAGTGTGTTTACTGATTTGTATCCACAAGCGTTCGCCTAAGTTTACTGTATGCTATTTTCCTTTTGGTAAGGCTAAGTTTGAATTTTTTTTTCTGTGTGCGTGTGTTGGAAATCGATGAATTGCATCGTTATTTATTTTATATTATGGTTTGTATTAAAAGTGGACAGATCGTAGCAAACTTGGATTTATGTGCATATTTGTTACAAAGTATCGGTTTTATACTTTCCATTTTCTTTTCAATACAGATATTGAATAGAATTTCAAAATAGCTCCTGATTATGGAAATGTGTTTGGTTCACAAGTTGCTTTTGGTGCAGTGTTGAATACTCCATCACAAGTTGCTTTTGGTGCAGTGTTGAATACTCCATCACAAGTTGCTTTTGGTGCAGTGTTGAATACTCCATCACAAGTTGCTTTTGGTGCAGTGTTGAATACTCCATCTTTAACACTAGCCTTTACAGTAAATGTTGTTTTTTTTTCTATATTTGTACCATAACACTGATTATTATTCTCATGATGTATCTCGAAACATCATACACACTGTTACTTTTACACTACTTCAGAGCAACCACTTTATTTTTTGTAGAGTTTAATGATGTGTATTCAAATTAGTTTTCAACTTCTTAAAAAAAGAACATAATATTTTGTGAATAAGAATAAATAACTAAAACTGATGAATAAAAAATATGCTATCAATACATAAACAGATCATAAATATGGCAACATAGCCATAAACCAACTAACGATTTCAAGTAGTCAAAATAAAAATAGTAGCCCATAGGTATTTCAGCTGTTAAAGGAAGAAGCTGGTACGATGTCATAAATATATTGATTATTTTCCAGTGAATAATCAGGCAAGAAGTTTATTGTAGTTATATTTTCAAATCTAATATTTCAAAAAATGACAACAAAGTTTTAATACCAGAGAAATTCTTTGAACATCTTATACTTAATATTGAGGAGTGACTCTAAGGCCCCAAAACAGGTCTCATTTCACAGGTTAGTTGGTACTCGTAATACATAAACTTTTCTATTGCAAGAATTAAATAATGAAGATTTTCCTAATTAATTTCAAAGAACTGTTGTTAACTGTTTCTTATACACACTATGTATATATATATATTAGTCAAAGTTCTGGGACGTACTTTGAGAATGAGATTCTCGTGTTTTGACGCTGGGCTCCATTTAAATGAGGCGCTAATCACAATCTGGACTTTGTTACTAATATTGCCCCCAAAATTGGTGTACATCTGGTGAAACAGAATGCCACTCAGTTTCGGGGTCAGCTCTAAAGAGTGAAGTTTCGGGGTCAGCTCTAAAGAGTGAAGTTTTGGGGTCAGCTCTAAAGAGTGAAGTTTCGGGGTCAGCTCAATTGGATTCAGGTTGGAGTTTATTAGATATCATGGCTGCTATTTATCTGCATATTCTCATACTTAAGGAATATGTTTTCCCCCTATGGGCGTGGTTAGTCGTGTGGTAGAGCTTTGGATTTCGGAGCTGGCGAAACGGGTTCGAATCCGTACGATACCACAAAATATTCCCGCACTTTAAGCTGTGGGTGTGTTATGAAAATGGATGGCGGGTGCTTCTAAACTAGTTACTTTCCATTTGGTCAGTATTTCAAAATTAGGGTCCCTATATATTATTCCATTTGCAGGCAACAGAGCATTGTTCAGAAAACCCTGACCCAAAGCTAATAGATTAAGTCCTAACCAACTATAATACTTCCTCACCTTGACATTGCTTCCTATCAATATTCAAGGTCATAATGACACAGTTTAAGTGTTCTCCAATTCGCCTTCGAACATTAACTTACGAAAAAAATGGTTAGCGAAATTCTTCGTTCTGTAGAATATTGGTGTTGTTCTTCTTCGCTCCAATTTCGACGATCAAGGGACCATGAAAGCTAATGCCTTGCACTCACGGCTGTGAATGGGTTGTTTCCCAGTCGTCAAATCCAACACTAAACTGCGCTTCAGTCTTGATCTCAACTCACGCTAAAGTCGTGGGTGATAGATTTAATGTCAGATATGTGGTTTGGTTTCGAAATTTTGCATGGACGAAAGAATAATTGTTTTGGATGGTGGAAGGTATTTTTCACATTAGCAGATTTAAATTTTCTCCGCACAGAAGGTTTGAGTATGAGTAGACTAGCTGGAAATATGTTTCAGAATTCTCGCGTAAATCTATACGAGAGCTAACTGCGCAAAGTCATTCCCACATTTAAACAGATAGACGGCTGCTATTCAACAAACACTACCCCTAACTCTTACAAGAACCGGCCACCCATACCACCATTACTGAATCCAGTAACTACTCTTCTTTGAGGTCTTTCTCATGGCATCTTAACACTAAGCTGCTACCTTTGGCAGATTTTGACCTATGTGAAAACCCTACGCAACAATCTCTGAAATTTACACTCCATTTTAGCGGTAACAGACCCCTTGCTACTTCTAATCAAACAGATAATTAGAAGCATAAAAAATTTAAATATATGCATTTTTAAAACGGCATTCAGGTTCCAGAGAATATATGCGTTTGTAAAAAGGTATTCAGGTTCCAGAGGAAATAACAACTCGCTAAGAACATATCTTATTTGTTTCACACATACGCACACAAATATAACATAAAAACAACCAAAATGTTTTCAAACAGCTAAGGAATGCATCAGTGTGCATTCAAAAGCTTGATTGTAAAAAAATATAATCAACGATAAGTACGTCTGTAGAAAGTTATTAACAGTTCGTTAGGACTTACAAAAAGAAACATCAGATGAATCAAATTTTGGGAAACCACTATAATTTATTGTTACTAGTAGATATCTTAATCAGTTTACAGTCCAGCGTTTCCCAATTTGTGGGGCGACCTTAGCAGGGGGTACAAATGATCTCTTGAGGGGGCCAGCGATAAGAGTAGAATCAGTAGTGCAATAATATCAAACTAAGCGTTTTATTTTTTTTTAATCAGTGAAAATAATAAGTAATTACTACAATATGTATTCAATTATATATTGTGTTATATCTCGTCACTTAACTCACTCATTTAGAAATAAGAGGGGCGCATCCAAGAAATTATACTTATTAAAGGGGACAAAAATTTGGGAAAAGCTGTTTTACACCATTATAACATCACAAACGTTACCCGAACACACCCGAATGAACATTAAAAACCCAAAAACAGAGAAATAGGCAAATTAGTAAAACCCTAGTAAATTAATAGTGGGATTGACCGTCACATTATAACGCCCCTTGAATAAGATAGTCAAGTAACAGAACTAAAATTAACTTTACTTCAGCACTTTTTATTATGAGGCTTTCCCAGGTTATCATTATAAGGGGTTCAGGTTACGTAGGTCTTATTTAATTCAGATAAAGTGGTTTTGTTGTAGCATGTTTTGTATGATATAAATAACACTGATTAATTCATAGACTTTTTATTTAATTTATAAATGACACTGCTCTTACAATAACATTACTTAAAATAAGATATTTAGTTAGTTCGTTTACTTGGCAACGAAATTAACATCCACACCAGGGGTCGGCAACCCTTCAAATAAGAAGAGCCATTTTTTTTTTGTCTTTGTCTAAGACCAAAACGTTTCGAGATCCGCAATATTCCCTAATGGTCTAACCTAAAAAAGTATCCTGGTAAGTCTTCGGATTTGCAACGCTTAAATCAGCGGTTCGATTACCCTAGGTGGATTTTTTCTTGCTTTTTGTCTAGCTAAGCCTTTTAAAGCATTTTAGGAGTTAGCTAGAAAGTTATCAGCGCGAATGTATTCTAAATAAAAAATTGCAAATGTTGAAATTAAATTTTTAACACCCTTTGTGCCTGAAAGATTCTCAACTTTTCTTCACAGTAAGAGTAAAGCCCAAAAACCGCAGGTTGCCGACCCCTCATTTAGACCACATTCTTTGACGATCCGCCAAGTTATGATTAGTCATTTAATTTAACAGTGCTTGACCTAAATATAGAATTCTTAGTTTTCCTGACTACATTTGCTGAACCTAAATTCAATAGTTAAATTCAAGTGCCACCCATGACGAGATGACACATAGGATCTGGTCCACCTTTCGAAAGCACTCGGGTTATAGGTATTTTATTCATTTCTATCAAGATTTCTTGAACCTACGTGTTTTTCTTAGATCATGAATGTTATGCATCCGTGGTCCGGAACGTCTGGGTAAGTGGTAAGCTTGCGGAATTACTGCGCTAAAATCCAGGATTTGATTTTCGCGATGGACAGAGCCTAAATAACCCACTGTGTAGCTTTGTGCTAAAATAACAACAGCCGAAATGTCTGAAGATTAAATTTGTAACTACTGCAGTATTTTTAATGATCAATGGCGACATCTGTTGTCCGATTTTCTTCCTAATTCTTTAGTAATATGTGACATAAAAGCATTTTAAGGACAAGAATTCAAACACTAGTATCGTTTGTATGCTATCCATCCCTAATTTAGCAGTGAAAGACTAGAGTGAATACAACTAGTCATAACCACCCACCTCCAACTCTTGGGCTACTCTTTTAAAAACAAGTACTGGGATTGACCGTAATATTATAACGCCCCCACGGCTGAAAGGGCGAGCATGTTTAGTGAGACGGAGATTCGAACTCGCTATCCTCAGATTGCGAGTCAAATGCCCTAACAATCTGGCCATGGCGGGCCAATCACTTCTAAATTAGAGATGACTATCTCAGATAACCCTCGAGTAGCTTTGCAGAAAAATCAAAAACAAAACTCACTGGTCTATAACACGATTATTTCACAAAATATTTTCAAAATTCTCTGCTGCTGAAGGGTTGTATAATTAATATCATTTCTTCTTTGTTTAACTTTACGTTTTAAGCTACAAAATGAGAAATATGATGTTTATAATAATTTGTCTCTTGAGTTTCGGTTGCACATACAAATATGTGTGCGTGTGTGTGTGTGACAGAATGAACTGGAAAGTCTAAAGAATAAGTTATGTGATCTTTACAGGCATAAACTAAAATTTTTGAAAATTATTTTATTGAGAACAGAGGAAACATGCGATAATAAATAGTTTTTGTGCTCTGTCTTCTTGGAATACAAATTTCTAACGTACATATAGGATATTATGCGTATACTACACAAGCGTTTAATTTTTCTATACTTTTATATTATTGTTGTTGTCTTCTTGAGCCTGGGCGTGAAATAACAGTTAATGAGTCAGATGAGTGTAGGAAGGTCCAAGGTTCGAATCGCGATATGCCGCTAATCATGTTTCCCACTTTCAGACGTAAGAGCATTATAACCGTGACAGTCAACCCCATTATGTGGATGATTTATTTCCCCATCTTTCTCTGGTCAGTATTTCCAAGTTGAGGATGATAATTTATGAACCTTCGGGATGTATGAACCGTTCGTTTAGTCATGTATTACATAAGGTGCCGTGCAGGTTGAAAATACCAATTTTATATATGCTTATTATAATTGCTCATCAGATAGAATATTTATTATTGTTATCTTTCCTCTTATAATTGTGGGAGTTAAGATTAGTTACAATCACTTTTTAATCGGAATCATTTATTAGGATTACGATGCATATTTCGTATATCAGAAAATTGTTTTGCCAGTTCGCTCAAAAACTAGCAACAAAAATAAAACAAAAATAGTTTGTGAACTGTGCTAAACTTATCGCGTTTATATATAAACAAAATAAATAAAACATTGGGAATTTCAAAACCTTTAAAAATGGATCTTAAAGAACTAAGCAAACAAGGCTGGAGATCCTGTAGTTATTATTTACTCAAACTACAAACCCCTAATGTGGCTCCGTGCTGTTACCTAGAAGTACGTTTGGTGGAATCAAAATAGGGCTTTGTGGTTTGAGTAAATAATGTCTACCGTAGCTCCAGCCTTATTTGCTCACTTTTTTTACGATCCCTATTTGCAGTTTATTCAATTCCCAATATTTAAAGTGATGTGTTTAAAACATATGTTTTATTTGAAAAGGCTGCTTGTGTCTTAGTCTAGGCATATATTTGTCTATTACTATGCGTTCTATATGGATGATTTAATTAGAAAGAAACTATAAATGCTCACTATATTCTCAAACAAATCTTCGTGACAATTTACAGCTGCAGTTTAACATCTTACATCTCGAACTAATGCGAACAAATAGTTAAAAGCTACAGTAATTCACCATGAACCGTATCAGCTAGCTGCTAGTCACGTTTATTATCATTACAATGTATAAAGTTAGTTACCATATCAAGTAAACCTTTGCCCATAGTTGAGCATAAAAAAAGCCTGTAAACAAGATAAATAAAATAAACCTTCGTGTCTTTTAAAGTAATTATTCTACGAATGTGTGCGTATTAAAATTTAATATTATGTGTATTGACTTTTAACTTCTTCACTTTGTACATAATATGGGGGTTGGTTCCCTAAAGACATCGGTCGTATATTGTACAATGCATTGAGTATCTACATATTAAAGTAATCTAATTTTCATCTATTATTGGCTAGTTATGCCTGTTTCACCCTGTACTTAAGCTTTTTTAAAGGAACACAAGATATCTGTAAGAAAGCTAACTTCAAAGGACAATGATAACATCGTGTACACGAGAATTGTGATGTTTTTTTAGCTTATGTAAAGTATAGAAGAAACAACTCGACTTTTGAACACACCTACGATCTTCGAAGTACCTTATTTAGTATTGTACAAAAGTTTGGGTGCAATATACCAAGCCGTTTTTGCTGTAGGCTGATAAGAGAATAATAAGAAGGATTACAAATGGGCCGTTGTTTGAAATGTTCTTTTTGCCCGAACGTTCTATTAGGGTTTTGTGCAATTTCTTGCGATCTCTATTATGAACTACGGTAGTAGTTCATAATAAAGCACTGTTAATTCTGAGTTTTGAAAAGGTAATCAAACTTCAGTAGATCTGTGTGGCGCCTGATGGACAGAAAGGCAACTACTGCATGTTCTATATAGATGTATTTAGATTTCTATAGAGGGTTGTTCTTTAGAAATTTTATGTGTGTTATCAAGGTATTTTTGTATGTTTTGCTAGTTTCGTCGCTTTTGCCAAGTATTGGAGCACTAAATGTAATAGTAATTTTATAATACTTTTTGCTGCATAAAATATAAATATATTGTGTATAAGCGTTATCTATTGCGAATACTTAATATTTAGATTTTTAAATATATTTCCTAATACTAACTTTGTCTAAACAGTTAAAACTTATAAGTAATTTTAAAATTTGGTTTTTCTTGCTAATTTCTTACAGCAAAGCTACACAATGAGCTATCTGTACTGTATCCACCGCGGGGAATCAAATTTCAAATTTTAGCGTAGAAAATTGAGTTTCCTTATTTTTTGTAATGAATGTATGATGTATATCAACAATTACTAATACAAAAAGCTTTTGGTAATATTATATGTATATATATGTTTAGTGATTTTATATAGATATTCTAAAGAGTGTTTTCTAAGAGCAGGTGTTTTGTATTGGTAAGTAACTACGAAACTGCTGGCTCTGAGTTAAGTATTATAATGTTAACTATAGAAAACTGCTGTGCCTTTTTTAGCTACAAAACAATTTGTGTATACAATTTTATTGTTTCTATATTAGGTATAGTTATAATAACTTTGGAAACGTCTCTCGGTATTAGGTATAATACAGATTAACTACAGAAAACTATACAGGAAACTATAATCTGTATATTAGATATAGCATAGATCAACTACAGAAACTACAATCAGCATGTTAGTTATAGCATGGATCAACTACAGGAACTACAATCAGCATATTAGTTATATCATAGATCAACTACAGGAACTACAATCAGCATGTTAGTTATAGTTGAGATTAACTACAGGATCTACAATTAACATGTTAGTTATAGCTGAGATTAACTACAGGAACTACAATCAGCATGTTAGTTATAGCATAGATCAACTACAGGAACTACAATCAGCATATTAGTTATAGCATAGATCAACTACAGGAACTACAATTAGCATGTTAGTTATAGTTGAGATTAACTACAGGATCTACAATTAACATGTTAGTTATAGCTGAGATTAACTACAGGAACTACAATCAGCATGTTAGTTATAGCATAGATCAACTACAGGAACTACAATCAGCATGTTAGTTATAGCTGAGATTAACTACAGGAACTACAATCAGCATGTTAGTTATAGCATAGATCAACTACAGGAACTACAATCAGCATGTTAGTTATAGCCGAGATTAACTACATGAACTACAATCAGCATGTTAGTTATAGCATAGATCAACTACAGGAACTACAATCAGCATGTTAGTTATAGCCGAGATTAACTACATGAACTACAAGCAGCATGTTAGTTATATTATAGATCAACTACAGGAACTACAATCAGCATGTTAGTTATAGCATAGATCAACTACAGGAACTACAATCAGCATGTTAGTTATATTATAGATCAACTACAGGAACTACAATCAGCATGTTAGTTATAGCATAGATCAACTACAGGAACTACAATCAGCATGTTAGTTATAGCATAGATCAACTACAGGAACTACAATCAACATATTAGTTTTAGCTGAGATTAGCTACAGGAACTACAATCAGCATGTTAGTTATAGCATAGATTAACTATAGGAACTACAATCAGCTGAGATCAAACATAGAAATTAATGACTATACATCATTAATCGTACAGGAAATATTGAACTTCAGTCTCTATGCTAGATATTTAACATATTAACAACAAGATATTAGTCTGTATGTTAAGTGTAATTAGTTGCTTGTTAGGTATTGTATAGATTAATTAAAGGAGCCTATTGTTTTTATGTGTTAATTTATAAGTTTATTTTATGTGAACTTTAGCTTTCCCTCTAGATACTATGTGAGGTTTTATTATAAGTCACGTGGCTTCTTAGTATTACCTATTACTCAGATGACATAATATCAGCCGCAGAACGGCAGTTTGGATCAGATTAGTGAGAGAATGCATGCTTTAGATAAGTTTTCAAATAAGTTTGTTTGTTTGTTTGTTTTTGAATTTCGCGCAAAGCTACACGAGGGCTATCTGCGCTAGCCGTCCCTAATTTAGCAGTGTAAGACTAGAGGGAAGGCAGCTAGTCATTACCACCCACCGCCAACTCTTGGGCTACTCTTTTACCAACGAATAGTGGGATTGACCGTCACATAATAACGCCCCCACGGCTGAAAGCATGTTTGGTGTGATAGGGATTCGATCCCGCGACCCTCAGATTGCGAGTCGAATGCCTTAACCACCTGGCCATGCCGGGCCTTTCAAATAGGACTATTGTTTCTTACACACACACACACACACACCCGAAAGTAAACTTCTGGTATTGTTTGATTTAACTATTTGTGTTTATGCCAAATTTAAATAAACACATTAAGAAATGAATTATAAAGCTACATATAAAATGCACGAGAGTTCATCCGTTGAATAATAAAAGTAATGACTAAATTTAAGCTGTAATTAAAACTAAAAATAAAAAAAAAAATAGAGGGAGAGTCAATACTTTAAATATTTTATGTATTTGCAATTTTTGGTAGCTACGTCATCCTTAGGTCATCCAACATGAAACTAGTAATGTTCTAATACCCTTTGTGTTACTCACACACACAAAAAAATGTTTGTTTTTTTACCACGAACTCGTCAGTGTTTGGCAGCAAATCGATGGGTAAGTTTCTATTCAAGAGGTTTTCTTCAAAATTTCCAAACTATAAAAGATCAAAAAATCCATCAAAATCATCTTTAACTTTAGTTAAACCGATTTTTATACAAACATGAAGTATAATATAACTTTATGTTACTTGTTTGTTTTTTTCTAAACATCTATACTATTGAACAAGAGAATACTTACATTAAAGTGTAAGCGGTAGCGAAATTGTTTAACTGTTCAAACTCAGTTAATATTGAACAAAAGTCTTTTTCTTTGATATTCATCACCATAATTAAGGTCTAGTTTTCGCTCGAATCCTTTGGTAAATATTCAAGAACATCTTTGTTTATTCTTAATTACTTTGTTATTCTATTTATTTTCTCTTATTTTTCCAAAATTATTTTTCGTAAATTTTCAAGAATGGTTTCGAAGTAGGTGTTCTAACTTCTTATAAACATATTTTATTTTCAAAAAATATTAATTGTTTTTAAATCGAAACTGAATGAATCGATGCTAGAATTTCGCTGTTTATGTCCATTTAAAAATGTATAAGCCATAAGATTTCTTTAGTGATATTTCTATATGTAGTGTACATGTGTTATCTTCACAGGTGTGGTTTCAAAATAGGAGGACCAAATGGCGAAAGACACGTGCCACTTCTTCGCCACCTGATGGTGAATCTAGAACTTCTGGATCAGCTGATAAACATGAGTCGACTTTTACCACTGGAAATAGTCATGAGTAACTATAAAACATATGTGTTCTAGTTCACAGAAAATCCACTTAATAAAATTTTTAAGCTACGTACCTAGTGATGCTTATGTTTTGTAACTCTCGATAATTTGTAATCACTTCCTACCGACTATTTCTCTTCTCGTTGGTCAAATGTGTATCTAACTTATTTCAACAATATAGATCAACCTCTTTCAATCCTTAATGTAACCTAGTCAAAAATATACATATATTATACACATATGTAAAAATATATAAAAGGTAATTAAATATTTAGATAACAATTTTAAGCTTTCGTCCAATTTTCATTACTTTCTCTTTGTAGTTTTGATTAAAGTCAATTTAAATCCCAAATAAAACTGCTTCGTAATTTTATTTTTTGTAGAGGTAATATTCATTTTAAAATTATAAGAAAAAAAAACTTGTAAAAATAATACTATTTATTTCAATGGAATGTATGCTTTTTGCAGATACCCTCCGTGACTTAGCGGTAAGTCTGAGGGCTTATAACGCTGAAAATTAGATTATAATACCCGCATTGAGCAGAACACAAATAGTCTATTGTGTATGTTTGTAATAAACAAG
>NW_013666253.1:302600-306552 GCF_000517525.1 Limulus polyphemus
CCCTTCCTTCTAGTATATAATTGCTACCTTAGGGACGGCTAGCGCAGATAGCCCTCGTGTGACTTTGCGCGAAATTCAAAACAAACCAAATCGTACCTAGCTGTTTATCCCTCCCTGGTCTTTAAAGACCTTAATCTCGATAAGAAAGAAGTCGCGAAATCTGTTTGTTTAGGGAGGAAGAGGTCCGAAGTGAACCTGATCCTCCCAGGTCGAGCACAACGACCAAATTCTGATAATGTTCAGTCTGTTTGTTTAACACATTTTCGTCTCTGTTACAGACTAAAGCCAAATATCATTTAACACAGATATTCGAGGCATGTATTTACAGTGGTGATGCATGTGCTGTGAAATTAACTACAGCTGTATTTAGTGGAAACATTTTTGGATGAGTTTAAGAAAGACGGAATAAGTTATCATTTCTCTTTTACCAAGTACATGTGATCCTAAAACACACACTAAAACTTCGACTTTTGAGAAGAAACAATGCTAGAATTAGAGTATTTTCTTCTTTGGATGTATTTTGTTATAAGAGAAGTTAAAGTCTGTTTATTTGTTTTAGAGCAAAGCCATATTGGGATATCTGTTTTGTTCACCGCGTGGGATCGAACACTGAATTTTGAAGTTGTAAATCCATAAACTTACCGCTATCTCATCGGGGGGACTGAAAGTTCATATAAGAGACCCTCCCTGTCTGGGTAAAACTACACATGTTATTATTTTTCTCTTATTTAATTCATTTTACGACGTAATTTGTCCAATGGAGAGGGATAAATGACGTCACTTTGTTACTACAAGCAGGATTACCTGAAATATAACCATTTTTTAATAGAAAAAGTAAGAAGTATGTACTTGGAAGTTGTCGTCGTGGCGACACGATCAAACCTAATTTTCTGGAACGCTCTGTCCGAAAAGATGTGCAGCCAATCAAAACGACAGAGATAATTGTCAAGTTCAACGTGCTTTTTTTTAAACCTTTTGTCACCTCACTCGTACTATCTTATCGTTCGTGCTGAAACAGACAAGACTGAGACAATTTTTTAATGAAATGTGAGAGCCATGCCTGCATTGATTATTAAGGTGAAAGCCAATTTCCATGCACGTCAGTAATAGATATGTATTTTTAATTTCAGTTAAAAACCAACAACAACAACAACACTCTTAGTTCTTTCATTCCATAAATTATATTAAAAAAATAATGCATCTTATGTCCTGTCTCTAATTAACTCGTACGAAATGCTTGTTTTATTACTTTCTCATAAAATTAGAACCGCTTGTGTTTGAACTGGCTTTTACGAGTTCTTCTCAGAAGTCGTTATAGAACAGAATGTCTTCCATATTTAAAGTATTTCGAACAGTCTCGCACTCATGACGAGTTAACATGAGTTGAATATTGATGAATTTCTAATGGATCCATGCTCACATTTCTGTAAGAAAAGAAAGAGTGCAAGAACAATTATATTTATATCTAATCTATCTTATGTTTAATCACATTAAATCCCCCACCCCGTGAGTCAGCAGTAAGTTTACGGACTTGCATCACTAAAATCAGGGGTTCGATTCCCTGCGGATATTACATTTATATCTATTCTATCTTATGTTTAATCACATCAAATCCCCCCACCCGGTGAGTCAGCAGTAAGTTTACGGACTTGCATCACTAAAATCAGGGGTTCGATTCCCCGCAGATATTACATTTATATCTAATCTGTCTTGTGTTTGACCACATTAAAGTCTCCGATGGGTCAGCAGTCATCTTAGGGACTTACATCAGTAAAATCCGGAGTTCGATTCTCTGTGGAAACAAAAGAATAAATAACAACAAATGTAAATCTGAAGTTGATTTCTATGTACAAACTCGTATTTACTAGGAGTCTTTTTATGCATGTATTTTTCCTAAGACGTTAAAAGGAGACAGAGATGCATTACCCAACTCTTGCTAGTATTTTACAGAGTGTTTATTTACTAATCATCAGACACTACAAAACAAATTCACTCCAAATCAACCCATTCAACATCAATTTTTTAGAAGATTTCACATGATAAATTTAAGTAGAGTTTCGGATTCGCAAAGAAATCAGACGAAATTATTATAATTATTCGCTACACGCTTGGAGTGGAACCACGAAAAAGGAAGGTTTAGAAAAGGTTCGGGTTCATTCTTGAATAACCAGTACGAGCCTAAATGAATTTTATTTGCTGTCAGGGAATTTTATTTTTCCCTGTGGAAATAAAAACAGTAATCAAGAGTGGAGTTTTCGTTGATGTTAACCACAAAATATATATATATATATATGAGTTTTTCAAAGCAACTGCTAGGGGATTTTGACTCAAGATCCAATTTAATCAGAATTGGTCTCTATGAAATACATATTGTTGTGACTTTGATTATTCAAAATGATTCAACTTAAAATCCAACAAAACCAGACGTAGTGTCTATGGGATACATGTTGTTGTGCCTTTGATTATTAAAAATGATTCAACTTAAAATCCAATAAAATCATAATTAGCCTTTGTGAAATACATATTGTTGTGATTTTGATTATTAAAAATGATTCAACTGAAAATCCAACAAAATCAGAATTATCCTCTGTAGAATACATATTGTTGTGCCTTTGATTATTAAAAATGATTCAATTTAAAATCCAATAAAAATCAGAATTAGACTCTATGAGGTACATATTGTTGTGACTTTAATTATTAAAAATGATCCAACCTAAAAGTCAATAAAATCAGAATTAGCCTCTGTGGAATACATATTGTTGTGATTTTGATTATGAAAAACGTTTCAAGAATGAACAATTAAGAAAGCTAGTATTTATAACATTTATAAAGTGTGCTAAAACAGAATAATTAGGCTAAACAACAGCATAACAGAAAAAATGTGTTTAAATTTAAATACTTAAGTGTCTTTTAATGACACAGGATAAACTTTGACGATATTTCGTTCTTACAATTCTTGTTTGTGTCTGTCCAATATCTGTTTGCTCAGTTAATTAGGATTTCTCATTCAATAACTTTATGGGCTTATAACGCTAAAAATCAAGTTTAGATACCTGCGTCAAGCAGCGAATAGATAGCCCATTGGGTCGCTTTGTGCTTAACAGCGAGAAAGAAACATTTCCAAAATAAATTTCGATTCAGGACCGTTATCAGAGGAGGGGAAGGTTGAGAGGGGGAAGGTAACAGGTACACTTGACCTCCCAACCATAACCTCTCTGGAATTCCCTCTCTCTTTTACCCAACATTCACAACAATTATTCTATATTTATTTATTTTTTCAAATAACCTGCGAGTGATGTGGCGTATTTTGTGAATTTTCCTCCACAGCACAGTAAACATTTGTTTCGAATGTATGTAATTTTGGTTTTAATTAACGACTTTAAATAGCATACAAAGCTTATCAGTATCTCTAAGCGCTATGCTTACAGTTTTAGACTCGATTGATGATATGGATTAGATATTCTAATCATTTTCTTCATTACCCATTTAAGCCGTCTCCAGCCATTATATGGATTAGATATGTTATTGTAGTCAGCCCACAATTTTAACTTGAAAGGGTTTTTTTTTGTTTGTTGCTAAGCGCAAAGCTGCACAATGAGCTATTTGTGCTCTTCCCACCGCCGGTATTTAAGCACGATGTTTAGCGTTATAAGCCCACAGATCAGCCGCTGAGCCATCTGGGAAGACATTTGAAATGGACCTCAAATACTTGGCAAAGAATCTATTTTATAATTATTTATATAACATTACCTAACACGTTATTTGTGTTTGTGAAAACAGAATTTCGTGCGGTATGACCACACAGCTGCTAAAACTAAACCTGCGATAAGCGACTTGTGATTTCAGTTATTTTCTTGATATTTATTCTAAAATATTAGATTGGGGTTTTCGTCCCGGCATGGCCAGGTGGTTAGGGCGCTCGACTCGCAATCTGAAGGTCGCAGGTTCGACT
>NW_013666253.1:306614-308880 GCF_000517525.1 Limulus polyphemus
GTGATGACTAGCTGCCTTCCCTCTAGTCTTACACTGCTAAATTGGGGACGGCTAGCGCAGATAGCCCTCGTGTAGCTTTGCGCGAAATCAAAATAAACAAACAAACAAACAATTATCGGTGTCAAGAACATTGTACGAAATCGTGATTTTCAGACAGCAAAGAGCCTGACATGGTTTGACTTGTAATCTGTGAATCGCGGGTTCGAATACCATCACTGAACCTGCTCGTCCTTTCACCCGAGGGGACGTTATAATATGAGGGTCAATCTCAGTATTCACGTCTAAATTATAGGCAGCTATCGCATTGCGCAAAATTCCACAAACAAACAGTCAGTAGATGAACTTAATCAATGCCCAAAGCACGACATAAGCGAAACTTTAGAAGAGAGCTTAAATTGCAAGCTTTTAATCACGATGATTTGAAATTAAGAGATACTTCAAAATATTAAAGAGAAATAAAAACTTGAAATGTAATTGAAGAGGTACCAATAATTCAATTAAACCAACTTCCTCAAGTCAACAAAACCTGCAGAAAATTTACCCTTTTTTTCACCGTTACTAAAACAAGAAATTTATCTCGAAACATTCACGAATCCAGCTTTGCTTTGTCATCTCGACCAGTAACCTGTTTACAAGTTACCACAACATTTCAAAGTACTGGTTTGTACCTTGAACTCAAGATGAAATAATAGCCTAACTCACAAATTGCTAACTTTGAGTTATTTTTGAGGTATATATGTCCCCGTTCACTTCGGTTCTTTAAATCCTGTTTTTGTTTGTTTGTTGTTAAGAGCAGAGCTAGGAAATGGGCTATCTGTGCTCTGCCCGCCCGGGTATCGAAACCTGATTTTTAGCGTTATAAACCCACAGAGTTAAAGCTGATCCAAAAGGGAGGGGGCTAAATCCTGTCTAGCATTTTCTAAAATTCCTGTAGCCCTCTCTAAGACACCATCATACTTGTATTTCTCTTTAGCCTGAAAGTAAGATATCGATGAAACTTTACATAAATGATAATACTAATTAAAATCAATATATTGTCATATTATAGAAAAAAACACAGTAGTGTATCAACTTTCTTCCATATTTGACAATCCTTTACGAAATTTACAAATGACGCTGAAAAATAACAACAATAAAATCCCTTTAAATAATACCTTATTCTGATACAAGACACCTGGGGATATGTAACAGTTACTTAGTTTCGGATAAGCCACACAAAGGCTACTAACGATAGGTATGAATGTTAAGTCAAGTAAAGCGATACACAACAAATGTGAACAACAATCCAGATATGATCCAGATGTGGTGTAATAAGGCAAAGATTGTATTATTTTTTCTTTGTTTGTTGTTAAGTGCAATGCTGCATAACGGGCTATCTATACTCTGCCTACCACGGGTATCGAAACCCCGTTTTTAGCGTTGTAAGCCATCAGACATACCGCTGAGCCACTTGGGGAGGGGCACTTGTATACTTATATGCAGAAATTGTATGCTGAGTTAAGACAAACAATCCATTAGTTAATAGACAAAATAAATTCAACGGAATTTATTCCCTAATACCTAATTACAACGTTTTAGATTTCAGTATAAAGTTCTTAAACTTTTCTTTTTTTGTGGGGGTGAGAGAGGGTTTTAATTAAGTCAACGTTCTTAATAGTATAATTATTTTTCATTACTATAATTCGTATTATATGGGTCATCTCCCCTCTCTTTTAATTCAATATGGGAAGGAGAGGTTTTTGCCATGATATTTAAGAGATGTGAATGAGTTTGTTTTGTTTGTAGTTAAGCACAAAGCAACGCAATGGGCTATCTGTGCACTGCCCACCACGAGTATCGAAACCCGGATTCTAGCGTTGTAAGTCATTTCTTCAGGTTTTTATACTTGAACCCAAGTTTTCTAGTGAACCCTCGCCGAGTGTCTTGAATAAACATAGAGTGGTCCACCTAAATAACCCCCAAACGGCTAAACGTAAGGAAGTGAAGACAATATATATATACTAGCTGAGTTACCCGGCGTTGCACGGGGAAAGTTTAGATTTGAAATGTATAGATCGGTATTTTTTTCAGCAAATTATTCAGTAAGTAGACAAAAGTTTTGATGCGAGAAATAAAAAGACATTTAATCAAACAAAGCTTTATTTGAAATTAGATCGTATTTGAGCTTGTCTTTTTCTTTGAGCCTGAAGTCGTGCATCATGTTGCTCCTCTGTTTCTTGCTCTCTGTAAGTTATTTGTCTTCATTTTTGTGCATGAAGTCTGGTTT
>NW_013666253.1:309509-311094 GCF_000517525.1 Limulus polyphemus
CAAACAGTCAATAATATTGTAGGTCCATTTTATTATTATTTTTTCTACGCGCCATTATATCACATTTTCATCTCATCATTTAATTTCTGTTGTGCATATATTGTTGTATGTTTATTACAAAATAAACGGCGCAATAATCATTAATTGTCAATTTCGTCATTAAATACTGCACCAAATACAAAATAAATAGCACCATTAAATTTCTTGTAAAAAACTGGTTGTTATGAAGTTATTTAAAAAATTGTAAGTTCAACCGTTTGGTTTCCTATAACGAACAAAATAAACAAACTTCCTCTTTTAAATATATATAGATATACGCACGCTCTGTTTAATACGAAAATTGACATTTTTTCCCCCATTTCATATGCTATTCAGTGTACCTACTAAAAGTATCTAGCTCAACAGTAATCCTGCGATGTCATTAAACTCAGTTTTACACACATTATTACGCAGTTCCTTCAAGGTTTCGAGCTTCAAAGAGTACATTTCGTACTAGAGGAAGGTTCGGGTTTGTTTGCTTGTGTTAGTAGAAAGCTACACAATAGGCGTTCTGTCCTCTATGGGGGAACCTCTGATTTGAGCGTTGCAAATTCGGAAATTTACCGCTGATCTACTGGGGACCTTGCAAGAAGGCCAAGATAAGTAAGTAACATTACTTGTTTCAACTCTCTACTACTTTGCAACCGCACGTTTAACGTGATTTTAAGTTTATTATGTCTTGTGTTGTTAAAAGTCACTGAGAACTATGAGACAAGTTAGCATGAAAAAGACGTTCGAATTCGGGGCTCGATTCATTCGGCGGACAGAGCTCAGAAAGCCCGTTATACATCTTTGTGCTGAAATATAGAGAAACTACCAAAACAAAAAGTACCGGAAAGCAGGGAGCGCTGAATCATTCATATATTTTCTATATATATATATAATTGCCTTTACAGCGAAATAGTTAGAACACCTCTTATTTCTCCTAGCAGAGTACATCTATGAAACCACCTAGTGTCTTTATCAGCAGTTAAATAATTTATGAGTGAAAGTAGAGAATAATGTAATAATATATCAACCACACCAAATCTCCTATAATCATTGCCGACGAGGCCTTTCGCTTAATACCAGGACTCATCGGACCGGCTGGGATACGACAAACATAATTGAGACGCTGTTTATACCACAGGTTGCTAGAACAACAACTATTTCAATGTTATTAATGGAGAAGTATATAAGAAAAGTGTATAAAAAGAATATAACAATATCGAAAGGGGAGCGAGTTTATAGTTGTTTTTCAAACATCCTCTCACATCACGGGTGATTTCTATTTTTTACTTTTTTAGCCTGGCATGACCTGGTTGTAAGGGCGTGGAGTTCGAATCCAGTCACAGAATATGCTCGCCTTTTCAGTCGTGGAGACTTCATAATGGTACGGTCAATCCAATCATTATTCGATGACGAGGAACCCACTTTGAGACTAATAATGGTTGGAGACGGCTTGAATGGGTATGAAGGAAAACTTTAATATAACTTTAACATAATAGCAAATGTACAAGGTTTTGTTGTCATCGGGTACCTTGTCGAAACGTTGTACATTTGCTGT
>NW_013666253.1:311124-316403 GCF_000517525.1 Limulus polyphemus
AAGCCGTCGCCAAGCGTTATTAATCCAATTATTTGTTGGTAAAGAGTAACCCAAGAGTTGGTGGTGAGTGGTGTTGATTAGCTTTGCACGAAATTCGTTAAACAGAAAAAAAAATAGTTTTTTTGTTTGCTGTGAATTTTTGTTGGAAGCAATAAACGCGAAGAAAGAAAGTCCTAGTGAAAAGTTATCACGCTATTCTAAAAGTCTCTTAAAAACCGCACTAAAGGTGTACCATATTGTATATCCTAAAGAAACTAATGCGTAAGACCGTTGTAGTCAAAGAATACCATGACTTAGTGTAGGTCATTTTTTTGTCTGGACAATGGGGGTTTCCCGGCTAAAAAAAAAAAATGTCCTATTATAATTCTGTATCTCTTTGTTAGAGGGCGTATTTGGATACGAACTTCAGCAATCTTATTTTTTTAAGGATGGCCTTGCTCATTTATTTTGTTCAACTACTGATTTTCTTAAATAATTATTTATCATTCCCTAAAAAAATCAACTTAACTCCCACGAAAACGAAAAAAATAAAAATTCTAATTCAATACAGGAAATAATTTCTTAAAATACACAGAATTACCAAGAGATAAAACTTCACTTGGCTCCACAAAAACGATACATTTTGTTTATTTGATATTAAGCACAAAGCTACACGATGGGCTGTCTATGCTGTGCCCACCATGTATATCGAAACCAGGTTTTTAGCGTTATAAGCCTACAGAATTTCCGCTGAGAATAACGCGAAATGAAAATACTTCGAAAGAGGTAAATTGACACCGCAGTATGTTTGTATATGATCCAGTATGTTTGTATATGATCTTACAACGTTATAAACACAGTTCAAAAATCAGACTTCCAAAAAACAAGTCATTTGTTTATTTGCTGTCGTTTTCAGATATGTCTGAACAACGTAACGTTGAATCCATGGTATTTTCATCGTTTATCCTAGCAAGTTCACTCACTGTAAAGTCGGAAAAAACAACAACAAAAGGAGTTCATGGTTAGTTGTTTGGACTTGAAAAGTACTGTTACAAAAAACTCGAAGGGAAATCACTTAAACTTGTGTAAAATAGTTAAAAAGAAGCAACGAACATTTTAAAAGCCTTTATCTAGCGTTTACAATATATCTAAAAAATATACATATTCGTGAATAACTGAACAGTACTTCATGAAGGTTTGCCAGGTTGTTCGCTGAACAATGTAGACGTAGAACAAAAGATTGAGAAAATCGTGACTTGACACATCACGATTTCTTATCAGATTACATAGCGCTAAGTTTGTTTAGTGCTATGTGAATGGAATCTAGCAGTTTTCTTTTATGAGTGGCCTACGAAGTCTTATCATTTCGTTATCTTAAAAACAATGTGACGTACGTGAATATGTTTGAGTAAAACAAGGAGTTGTACTCGAATCACACAGTGCTGTCCTTTTTGCCATTTTAAAATAAGCACAAGGTATTGTACCTGCAAGAACAAACCAGAAAAACGAGACTTTTGTTTAAATGAAACAATTTTGTATATTGCCACTTCTAATAAATGTCTTCCAGTGGTTCGGAGGAAAGTGTCATTACTTATAACACTAAGAACCGTGTTTCGATGCCAGCAGTGGGAAGAGTACCGATAGCTAGCTCATTATGTGTTTCGTAACAAATAAAATTATAAGTAGAAATATTGAAGCTCGGAATGAGAGTAGGTTGTTTCATTGTGGTGGTATGAATGTCATTATGTGTGAAACTAGCGGAGCAAACTAATGGCATTATGTCATTATGTGTGAATCTAGCAGGTGAAACTAATGGCACGAATGTCATTATGTGTGAAACCAGCGGGTTAAACTAATAATGTGAATGTCATTATGTGTGAAATCAGCGGGTTAAACTAATTGCGTGAATGTCATTATGTGTGAAACCAGCGGGTCAAACTAATGGCGTGAATGTCATTATGTGCGAAACCAGTGGGTCAAACTAATGGTGTGAATGTACTTATGTGTGAAGCTAGTAGTATGAATGTCTTTGTGTGTGTGTGTGAAAGTAGCAGGTTAAAATGGTGATATAAATGTCATTATATGTGGAAGGTTAACAGTTCACATTAGTGGTGTGAATGTCGTTATGTGTGAAGAACTTGCAGTTCACAATGGTGACATGAATGTAATCAAAGTATTTCGAGAGTGATTACACTGACATCTGAAGCTAAAGTTAGTTTTATAGCGCATGAATAAAATGATGGGATGTAAGTTAATTTGCTTATGAAATATCACGTGAAGTGGTGATTTTTCTCGCTCAAGAGTTTTTAGACATATATATCTTTCCAGCATGCAAGGCTTGTGAATAGAACTTAAATATTATAGACGAGATATCCCTATCGCTGTGTGAGTCATACTTCGGCAGACTCCTCTCTCTTACTAAACTGTATTTCATCTTTCCCAAAATGCCGTTTGTACATTAGTTTTGTTTGTTTGTCTTTTATGCATAACGCTTTTTGTTTTGGGCTGAATTCTAAATGATATATTTGTCTCTATGGAAGTTTATTTACGAAAAACGCCTTAAATTTTGGTTTATATTCTGTAACTTACATGATACATAGACGATTTATTGAGTTTGTATTATGAAATTATCGTTTGTTTGTTTGTTTCAACTTCCCGTAAAGCTTCTCGAACGTTACCTGCACTAACTGTCTCTACTCTAGAAGTGACAGGCTAGAGGTAGGGTTACCTGCACTAACTGTCTCTACTCTAGAAGTGACAGGCTAGAGGGAGGGTTACCTGCACTAACTGTCTCTACTTTAGAAGTGACAGGCTAGAGGGAGGGTCAACATCACCCACTGGTAACTCTTGGGCTACTCTAATCGAATAGTGGGATTGACCGCAACATTACCACGACCCCACGGTTGAAAGGACGAGCATGTTTGGTGATGACATTTGAATCCACGACCTGCAGAGTAAAAGAGTCCAGCGCCCTAACCCACCATGCTCTTGATATTACCAATAACTGTATTACTTCCTTCATGATGTTAGGTTCAAGAAGTCTTGATAGAAATGAATAAAAAATCCTATAACCCGAGCGCTTTCGAAAGGTGGATCTTTCTTCTTCGGGGCCAAACTTGATATAACTAATAACTGTATTACTTCCTGCTAAACTGGAAATACACAAACGTTTTACTCTGAGGTTGCTCCCAGTGGCACAGCGGTATGTCTGCGGATTTATACCGCTAGAAACCGGGTTTCGATACCCGTGGTGGGCAGAGCACAGATAGCCCATTGATGTAAATAACAAACAGTTCGGTTGAAATAAATATTTTTGGAAAATGGCGTTGGAGTTTGTATTTCCAAACTCATCTAATAGTAACTTATTTCCATTTTTACGCAAAAAAAAACAACAACAACGTGATAATTTCTCTACTTACTCATATTTATTAAAATTTGCAATAGTCAACGACGTTTTGTAAATAATGTAGACATAAAATGTGAGTATAACTATTTTCAACAACGTAATTTACTCAAGATTTTAAAACACTTAACAATAAATATTATATAATGTTTCTCAAATAATGACGAGGAAACTATATAACTCTTGAAAAAAATTGATAATAAATAATACTTAATGTTTTGTTTTTTTAAGATAGGTTATTTCAGTTACACCATGCCAGTTTGGCGCGAACCATTGTGTGTCAAGGTTATGTTTTTGTAACGAATACATGAATACACGCATGTTACCTAGAATATATGAGCAGTTTTAAAACATTCTCGTAAGCGCGCACTTTAATGGTATAATGATTAGGGTAGATGGTTAGATGAGTGTTTTTTTTTTCTTTATTGCAAATTTGTTTTTGGAATTTGGAGGGAAAATTCTAGATTTTATTTGTCTAATACATTATAATAATTTCTATCCTAGACGTCTTAGGTATTATTAGATAGGTATGCGAATGTTATGGGAACTGGAGTGTCAATTTCAGGAGACCAGTTGTACTTATCGACCCCATTGTTCTGGTTGCACCAACCTATTTTGTCTTAGGTATTATTAGATAGGTATGCGAATGTTATGTGAACTGGAGTGTCAATTTCAGGAGACCAGTTGTACTTATCGACCCCATTGTTCTAGGTGCACTAACCTATTTTCTTGATTTAGTTTAACAAGAGTGACTACTTTTCAGGAAGTTCTGAATGGTAACTTCAGATATGAGACGTTCTGGGCTTTCATCAATTACACCAACACTTAATTTGGTTGTGGTTGTTTGTTCTTGCACATTAGAAGGCCCGGCATGGTCTGGAGGTTAGAACGCTTGAATCGCACACTACGGGTCGCGGGTTCGAATCCCAGTCACCGAACATGATCACCCTCTTATTGTAGGGGCGTTATAATGTGACGGTCAATCCCATTATTCTTTGGTAAAAGAGTAGCCCAAGAGCTGACTGTGGGTTGCGTTGACTAGCTGCCTTCCTTCTAGTCCATCACTGTTAAATTAGGGACGGCTAGCGCAGATAGTCCTCGTGTGTGCAGTTTTTAGACCACACACATTTTAAACAAAATAATTGTTTATTGAATTTCGAACAAAGCTACTCGAGTGCTATCTGCGTTAGCTACTTTTTTACCCACGAAAAATGGGATAGGACGTCACATTGTAACGCCCCTCCACGGCTGAAAGGACGAACATATTCGGTGACAGGATTCGAACCCATGACCTGCACCTTGCGAGCTGAGCGTCTTAACTAGCAGTATAAGCCAGGCCATAAAATAATGGAAGTAAAATATGGATAATGAAAGAAGATCGTGATTTAAAGCTGAGTAATAATAGGTGACATTACGACATTTCAACTGATGTTAAAGCTGAGTAATAATAGATGACATAACAACATTTCAACTGATGTTAAAGCTGAGTAATAATAGATATCAACTGATGATAAAGCTGAGTAATAATAGATGATATTATGATATTTCAACTGATGTTAAAGCTGAGTAATAATATATGATATTACGACATTTCAACTGATGTTAAAGCTGAGTAATAATATATATCAACTGATGATAAAGCTGAGTAATAATAGATGATATTATGATATTTCAACTGATGTTAAAGCTGAGTAATAATAGATGATATTATGATATTTCAACTGAAGTTAAAGCTGAGTAATAATAGATGATATTACGACATTTCAACTGATGTTAAAGCTGAGTAATAATAGATGATATAACAACATTTCAACTGATGTTAAAGCTGAGTAATAATAGATGATATAACAACATTTCAACTGATGTTAAAGCTGAGTAATAATAGATGATATAACAA
>NW_013666253.1:317176-320132 GCF_000517525.1 Limulus polyphemus
TTAACTTAACTACTTTTATAAACACACGCTATAATTCACAGCGATTCACACACTTTACTTACGGTACCTACTGTTCGCTTGTTATAAATAATTTCTCTTCAATCTATCTCCGGCTTATATACTAAAAGAGAGGGCGTCTAGCAAACGCTGGGACATTTGTGAGGTTGCCCGATAAGTCACGATCTTTCTAGAAACTCCAGCGCGCACACTCCCAGCGTCGCGTGACTTCCGCTGTCGTAACAATACCTTCAATTCTAGGTATATTGTGTTTTGTTATACCGTGTGTTGGGATATAGTTAAAAAGTAAGACTTTTTTTTAGGTTTCTTTCCTAATTTATTTGGTTCACGGTTCAAAATTTGGGATCCTGAATCATGGGGAGGGGTATCTGACCTGGTCCTTTAGCTCATCGTATGGATAAGGTATCATTCAGTAGAACAAACAAAAATATTTATAATAAGCACCAGTCGGTAGATTAGTTTCATGTTAAGAATAAAGTGAAAATATCAAATAAAAAAGTGTTTCATGAAAAATATTAAACTATATTCAGATATTTCAATAAATTTATTATTATCACGCATTATTTATATAATTTCATTCACTTATTTTAAACTGTATACTAACCAACCGTATTTCTACACACGTTTACAGAAGTAACGATATACAAGTGTAGCTCGTGAAATTCAATATACAAATCCTGGAGCGCAAATCTGGACATAAAAGAGCCGATAAAAATATATAATAAAGAAACAGAGACTTTGTAATCTCAGGAATTCCGAGAGGCAATTAATTTTTAGTTCATATTGTTACGTCTCCGTTCGTTCGTTAATTTTACGTAAAAATTCTTACCGAAGAAACTTTACCGATACAAGTCCTTTCTTAAATAAAACTGGTTTATTCTTTCTGAATACAATTTTGCGATACACTTAATTTCAACAGTCGCGCTATAACAAACGCTATAATTCACAACGAACTTCTCACGTGCTCAACAATATTCTCTCTGTCCGCAGTTCAATTACTCATTACCTTCCCGTCACGTTGTGACCGTCTTATATATAAAAGAATACCGAGATCTAGTAAACTCCCGATATTTCAGGAAGGGACGTGAACGTTCGAGAAGCTTGTGGCGTGATACTAGCGTCACGTGACCCCCGATGTCGTAACAATATATTCACATCGTCTGTACCCAAACTGCAGCCTCCAATTAAAAGTAAAGTACTGGTTGATGTTAGGTCGTGTTACAGCAAACAGCGATAAATTTATTTATATATTTTTAATATCAATATTTCTTATTTACTTAGTTATCTCCAAGATATACACAATTATAACCACATAAAAGCTAAGTCACAGCATAGCCGAAGAATTAATTCCCCAAAACTTGTAGATTCTACATACCCACAGGCACTCGGTTGTCGTACGCGATCTATCTAACACGGACCGGACCGTAAAGTACCATTCGGCACTAATAATGCGTCATCCGTTCATTTGTGTAACAAGCTGCCTTCACTAACAGTCCATAATAGTCGTTAATAGGCATACGTTTATGTATAACGTCCATAAATCCTATTTCCTTGGTTTTAACCATTTCCGAAGCATCCGGTGAGGACCAGAGCGTGTGTTTAAATGACTGTATTGTCGTATTAATTTACAACAAATTATGGTTTAAATTTTGGCTTTAGGGGAACGTGACTCAGTGTATCCTGTTCCTTTTAATTATCAGAAGCCGCTAGAGAGGTGAGATGTGTAGCATATACCTTTAAACTGGTATACTATGTGTAGCATATATCTTTAAACTGGTGTGGCATACTTTTGTTAAGATTATTCATAGAACAAATTATAAGAGTTAATTATCACTCAACAATATATTCCTAAAAATTCAAGGTTTAATCTAACCTATATAAAAGCCTGTGTGTGTCACGTCACGCTTGATCGCTCGAAATAGGAGGAATCATAAAAGCCAAAATGCATTTATCCAAATATAATAGTTCGAGTGCTGTCTGCCCATTATGATTTTAGTGACGGGGGTGCAAGGGGGCCGTGAGAGTGTGTGTACCGTGAAACCTTATAAATGTAGTGAACGTTGGTATGGTAAGCCTAAAGTAAAGACGTAGTGTGGGATCACCTAGCCTAGAGCCAAGTACATAAAATTTATCATGAAAGTAAAAATATCGATTCAATTTTAATTTTAAATTGTTCCCGAATTAAGCTATTTTCTGTTTTTATCAACAACATACATTTCTCATAAAAACAAACCTTTTTAATCAACGGAAACTCTAAATCAAGAAATCAATAAATATTTTTCCGGTTTTGTTGCCTATACATTTCATTTTATACTTTCAGTACATAGACTAACAAGAATATTAGGTTATAGTTTTGTTGTCAAGCGACGTGACGTAAAAGTCATTGTTGGAAACGTAGTGTAACCGAAATACACTGGCTTTTCTATGTATTAAAATAATTATAATAATAACACAAATTATGTTTTAAAAGTTATACATATTTTAGCAAATATGTTTGGGATTTTACAGTCAAAGTTAAAACGGGAGAAGAAATAACAAAAGTAGTGAAAGCCATTTGTAAAGATAGGAAACCGAAAAAAAAAGATCAAACTGATAAAGGAACAGAATTCATTAATAATCAAACTCAATCTTGCAATTATTTAAAAATGATTATTTTCTTCTACTTCCCATATATGATAGATCTTGCTTCGTGAGTACTTTGTGGTGTATCGCCATTTCTTGCAGTTAATTAAAAATGATTATTGTCTTCTACTTCCCATCTATGACAGATCTTGCTATCCACAACACTTATTAGAAAACATTACCAACACCTTCCTAACAAAGAAACTCACAAATCCAGTTAAGATACCAACTGTACCTAAACTTACTATATACTCGTGTCTATACTGGCAAACAAAGCTTAAATTTAAAAAAATCAACTTAAACGCATACTTGGTCG
>NW_013666253.1:321132-324827 GCF_000517525.1 Limulus polyphemus
TGGTTAGGACGCTCGACTGGCAATCTGCGGGTTACGAGTTCGAATCCCATCACCGAAAATGTTCATACTTTTAGCAGTGGGGTCGTTAAAATGTTACGCTCAATCCCATTTTTCGTTGGTAAAAGAGTAGCCCAAAAATTTGGCGGTGGGTGATGTTGACTACCTTCCTTCCTTCCCTCTAGTCTTTCAGTCGATATCCCTCGTTTAGCTTTACGCGAATTCTCCAAACACAGTAAAATACAGCAAGCGAGCTGCGATAACTCGGGGAGGTGTGGGTCGCTATAGATAAGTAAACGAACGCACCCGTAGAAAGCTCGTAAGGGCTGTTTTTTTCTAACGTTTATAATCCCCGTGAAAGACCCTATGAGTCATCTTCTTGAAATAATTACTACAAACATGTCTGGAAAAAATATTGCAGTGTTAGATATTTAAAAGGCATTTTTCATACTTCAAAAGTTCGCAGTTGCTCCGAGGATCATGTGTAGGAAATGAATGAGTATTTATCCAATATTATGCAAAATTATAATATTTTGTTGGTGTCGATTTGCTTACTTGGAAAGGGTGAGTTGTCTGTATTGATCATACCAGTAGTGTAAAACTGTGAGTAACTATACGCGACGCAAAGTAGTTATCGTGCCGGAGTGTCAAGTCAAGTTTCTGTGTTTCGCACCCTGTCCCCCCCCCTCCCCCCCCCACACACACTCCGCATATTGGGATCGTACGTGCTTTTTAAGATGAACGGTTAAATTCTATTATTCGGTCAGACAAGTATACTCCAAGAGTTGGCGGAGGGTGATGTTAACTAGCTACTTTACCTTTACTCTATCAGCTCAGAATTAGAGACGTTTATGCGCAGATAGCCCTCGAGTAGATCTGCGCAAAATTAAAAAACAAACACTTTAGCTAATAGTATAGGTTAAACATTACTGGATATAAAACACCCAGACACACTACATCAAAGGTTATGCACAGTTATGCAAATATGCAAACTATGTCCGATAGACTCCTACATAATTCGCTAAATTATTTCGCGAAAAATTGGCAAAAGCAAAAGACCTTATGTGTGAATTAGTACGCTACTGCATACATGATGGGGATAGCCCACAAGTAACTCTCACCAATCATCAGACCCGTCATGGCCAGGTGGTTAGGGTACTCGACTCGCAATCTGGAGGTCGCGGGCTCGAATCCCCGTCACACCAAAACATGCTCACCCGGTGTCCGCCAGTCCTACTCCCGGATACTCACCTCCAAAAGAATTTGGAGGTGTGAGAAACACCATACGAAACTACTACCAATCAACATTTATGTTATGAATGAGCATTTAATAAGGCTACCTGGTGGTAGAGTAAGGTAATATGACAGCATTAAAAGGGTACTTATGTGAATGCTCTCGATTTAGAGCAAAATAACGTATGCGAAAAATACATACGGAACTGTTCGCCATGTTCAGGACTTTGGAACGACGAACAATGAGGAAATGTATTATTCACATGAACAGAACTATAAGAGTAAGTGCGAGATACTTTGACCTTCATATAGTAGTTAAACTCGTATTCATCTGAAACAGATACCAGCTAACAGGGGGGGGGGGTGGAAGAGGTCATCTGCACCTGACCCTCCCAGGTCTATAAGACCTAGACACCGATTAGAGAACAGCAGCAGCATAGCTTGAGCTAACCCTAGGTTTCCAGTTTTGAGAAATGTACCAAATGTTATTACTCATTCATTTCGGTTCACATCTCAGTCTCTAGCAGTCTTTTTTTAAAGAATACTCTAGTTACATTTTTCACGTTATACACTACATCCTGTAAGAATGACAGGGAGCAAAGGAAATCTGGGATTCGAGGGAGTTTTGAGTAGCGTAACTGTTTTCGTTTTGTTTTTCGGAATAGCTCAGTACACAAGGTGGCGGCAAATTGAGTATATGAACTGGATGCTATATTTATTTCATTAGCAGCTTAAAAATTACAAACTATTCCTAGAAAATTTATCAACTTGAATAAACGACGTTGGTATCAGAAACTATCAAACTCAATAAAAAGACGAAAGTATCTGAAACTCTCACCTACATGCTCAATCTGACTGAAGTGCGGTGAAACTACAAACTACTTCATTCGGTTAGTCTTCCACTCTTCCAAAACGGTGTCCACCAGTTTAGTATGGTCGGGTTTAGCAGTATCAATATCATATGAACTGTCTTTTGTAATATATTACTTAGTGATACACTGACAAAAGAAGACATTAGATGTTGGTATCAGAAACTATCAAACTCAATGAAACGACGTTGGTATTAAAAACTTGCTGCTCAGCTATAGATTGACAAAATTCTATTAAATGTTATAAATTGGCACGTATACGTATATATATATATAAATATATGTGTATAAACAATGTAAATAATGAGGAATTATAAACATAAACTCTTTCTACTTATACTGCTTTTACGTTTTCAGATTCTCTCTTTTTTTTTTCTTTCTTGGCGGCAAATTGAGCTGCAACTGTGTGTTTTATGTTAGTATAGGTAAGGGTGGGTGTTTGTTTGTTGCAGAATTTGGCCCAGAGCTACCCAGGAGCCATTTGCGACCATCCGTTCCTAAATTTGAACTGATAGACTAGAGGGAAGGCAGTTTAGTAATAAGCACCCATCGCCAACTCCTGTCTGAGCGCATGTGCAGTGGACAACACTACGAACATTGAATAACACCGTGGGCGTCCGCAGGGGGGGGGGGGGCAAGATGAGCACTTGCCCATTAATAAAAAATTCCAAATTAGTTAAAAATGAAAACGGCACAGTGCATAATTAACAGTACAAAGTAAACGGAAATATAGCAGGTTTATTAAATGGGCAATTTTAACAGTGAATACAAATAGTGTTAACGCAGGAAAGACTATCTGGTGGTTAGGGGGCGCTCGACTCACAATCTGAGAGTCGCGGATTCTAATATCGTCCTCGAACATGCTCGCCCTTTCAGCCGTGGAGGTGTTATAATGTGCAGATCATCCCATCCACTATTCGTTGTAAAAGAGTAGCCAAAGAGTTGACGGTGGGTGGTATTGAGTGGCTACCTCCGTGTAGTCTATCACTTCAACATTAGGAGCGCAGGTAGCCCGCGAGTAGCTTTTCACGAAATTCAAAGCAAACAAACCAACAAAAACGTAGAACAGCAGTGAACACGGCTTAACTCGATGTGACAGTAAACTGTTACGGTCGTAAAATAGATTTTATATGAAAACATTTTCGCTATGTGATTTCTGATACATCTTATAAAACAAACCACGATAAGGTTTACAATAATTAAAAGTAATTTTCAAATGTTTGGGTTAATATTGGTTATTGCCGAACAATGGAACCAAAAACTCCGCTGGTAACTGAGCTATAACAAGAACACATTAGTGATCCATACTTTACCCGTTATTCGGACAGAAATCTAAAGTTGACTGACCATTCGTCAGTGACTTATTTGATAACAAATCGTACTTACACAGTGAGAAATGCCTAGGTTCTAAATTATCTCAAGACAGTGATTTGAAACTCAGTAATTGTTACTCGACTTTTAAAATGTAACGTAATAAATAATGTCCCCGACTGGATCGAAATACACCAAAAAAAGTAAGCTCCGTCAAGAAATATTTCCCGTTAGAGGGCCATTAATTGTTTGTTTGTTTTGAATTTCGCGCAAAGCTACACGAGG
>NW_013666253.1:325688-334558 GCF_000517525.1 Limulus polyphemus
TTATTTTTTTCAGAATCGCGACAATGTAGTAAATGGCAAACGGGTAAAAAACTGACACGCATCATAATAAAAATAGCATATCGGCGGATACGTAACATATTGTTTTCTTTCCTTTGCATAACCACAGAATATACTTTTTTTCTGTACGAATCCAAAGTTTTGAGAGGTAAATTGGTCTTGGCTAACAGAAATCAGTGACAGTCATCTCCCTTTTGCTTCTGCACTATAACCTTTTTTTGTTGCCCAAAATCTTTAGAGACAAATTTTTTTATGGCAAGTACCACTGCATAACATAAAAACTAAAGCCTGTCTCATCCACAAGTTTTGAGTTACGCCCCTTGTATTAAAAGAAATTTTTATTTTTAAAAGTATTTTCTTTATGATCATTTATCAGGAGTTGTATTCAATGTGAATTCTCTGGTTCACATTTTGAGAATTCTAACCACTGAGCCATCCCTGGCTACTTAAGCGGTACATTCAGGCATCTTCCATATTTATCACAAGGAATGGCTGTCGCAAACAAAATGTACATTTCTGCAATTTGATGAACGCCACTTGTGTAGTATTCTTTACGTGTGGAGCTGGATTTAAATAAAATGTTCTGCTTTTTTGCCTAAAGCAGGTTCGCATGATGCTCACGTTCAGTGAGGTCCGCGTTATGCAAAATATTCTATATTAAAAAAATGCTAACTGTAAAGATGCGGTGAGTGTCAGTATTGTAGCAGATGCACGTATATATAATGAATTGATTTGAATTTCTCCCTTGACTCCTGTTTACAGAACCTTCCACACACTCAAAAACCAACAAACGTTGCACGTACATCATTTCGTCAGAGGTTTCTTTATAATCCGTTTTTATATAATTAATTGTTTGTCCTTCCGAGAAACAGTGAAGTCGATATAATTCATATTTCAAATAATTTGTTTATTTTTTTACACGACAGTAAAATTGAGACCGATTTCTGAGCATTATTTCCATCAGATTTCGTAATAATAATAAAGAAACTTACATGAGCATAACTTACATTTTCCTATGCTTTTTTAATTTCGCAAAATAAGGGGTGGCTTTAAAAAGGAACTTATCATCTCGTGTATTTGTTTTACGTTTCTTGTACAAAATGAGTAAGAATAGCTTAAAAATTTACAAATATGCACATCAGCTAATTTAATTTTGCTTCACAAACAATACCTTTATCTCAAAACATCAACTTCGGCATAACAGCCCCTCATTTTGAACAAGAGGGAAGATAGCTAGTCAACGGCGTCTAATACCATCTCTTTGGCTACTCTTGTCTGATTGAATAGTTGGACTTGATCGTTACTCTTACGACACACCCATGCCTCAAAGTGCCCGATGAAGGCTCCGGTAATAGGCCCGAAACCTCGCAAATAAAAGTATTTTAACGTGGAGAAAAGTGCGTGTATAATTCTACACATTAATTTACATACGTTAAGAGTCTTAAACAACAATTCCTTTATGATATGTTAAAAATCGATATATATTTTAAACATTATTTCAGAGCTTTTTCCTAAGGATTTTTTTTAGCTTCACAATTATATTTTAACTACATCATTTTTCAATAGATGACGCCTTATTGCACCTCATATATACAGGCCAAGTAACAAATTATCCAACAAATGAAGAATATTCTAGTAAATAAATTTATTTATCAACTCTGGAATGGAATTTTATAATCTTAAATATGTGTTGTTGTTTTTTTACATTTATCCACTTGAACTTACTTATATAGGTGAATTTTCAACTGCACAAATATTTATACAGGTGTACGATTTGTGATCAACTGCACACCAGAGAAAACCCATGAATTATTTACATTTGATTTCTTAACAATAAAAAATAATCTAAGTTATTCTTTTTTTTTCAATTTTTGCCCTTCTTTTAAACTCACAGTCAAGAATGAAGGCAGCTAGTCTTGGGCTACTGTTTTCTTACCAAAATTACTACATTACGTCACTGACCTGCCACGCGCCGTCTCTCGTTCCGTGCACCCTTTTTGAAACATTTGAGATGAAATCACTAAATCTGTTACTGCTTCCTGTTCAGCTTTCGTTTACTTTTGTTAACAAAAAGATAACAACGTGGCAGGTGGTCGTAGGCGTGGCTGTTTGTTGTAATCATGATAAAAACTGTAATGTTAGTTTTCTTAGATTTCCCGTGAAAGATGAACAGTTGCTTAAAACTTGGGTTGATAGATGCAAGAGAGCAAACAAATTTTATCCGTTCGATAAGAACAGTCGGGTGTGTTCGACCTCTTTAGTAGTGATGATTTTGAGGGAAATATGAAAGCTGAACTATTTGGTTGCAAAAGAGAATGGAGATTAAAGTTAGGGGTCTAGTCTTACACTGCTAAATTAGGGACGGCTAGCACAGATAGCCCTCGTGTAGCTTTGCGCGAAATTCAAAACAAACAAACTTATAAAGATATTTTCATCTTTTTCATTTATCATCTTTCTCTATTTTTCATTGGTAACTTGAAGATCCATCACTTAATTGTTCTGATTTGAATCCGAAGAATCTCGTGTCTCGGTGTCAGCTTTATTTTGAGAACCAGAAGCAAATGATGAACAGGTGATATCATTTATGAGTTTTTTCTTTTTCGTTTTTGTACCCTTGCCGCACGTTCACTCGGTAACACTTCATTATCATTTGCATTTCTTGTACTCGATGCGGTCAGTAATCGGAGAGAAGGAATGATAATTTCGCGCAAAGCTACACGAGGGCTATCTGCGCTAGCCCTCCCTAATTTAGCAGTGTAAGACTAGAGGGAAGGCAGCTAATCATCACCACCCACCGCCAACTCTTGGGCTACTCTTTTACCAACGAATAGTGGGATTGACCGTCACATTATAACGCCCCCACGGCTGAAAGGGCGAGCATGTTTGGTGGGATGGGGATGCAAACCCGCGACCCGCAGATTGCGAGTCGAGCGTCTTAACCACCTGGCCATGCCGGGCAGAGGGCCATTAAACATCTTACATATTCTACGTAGAATTGAAAAAATGTAGATAGAACGAACCAGAATAATTATAATAACTTATGAATGAAATTTAAAAAGAATATATACCATTATACCAAACACACTACACTACTATACATCCAATTAATCTAAGTGATCAATCTACCCTCCCCCCCACCCCACCCGGTGGCTCAGCGACAAGTCTGGAGGCTTATAACACTAAAAATTGTGTTAGATTACCTAATTATAGCTTTTTGCTTAACAAGAAACCTTCTACTATTTCAATGTAGAATAAAAACATTCTTTTTCAAGTTATATATATTTCACAAAAGAAACATGTGAAAGAGATGGTAAAATAGACGATCCATTCGTAATTTTTAATTTCTGTCAGGAGGGAACCATATTACTATAACAACTCATACAAAACTGGATCATGAAGAAATCACGAGGCTTATAGTTATAGTTCTTGTCGGGTGAAACAAAGAATCCCAGATCGCTACAGCAGCGGGCCCGGCATGGCCAGGTTGTTAGGGCGCTCGACTCACACTCTGAGGGTCGCGGGTTCGAATCCCCGTCCCACCAAACATGCTCGCCCTTTCAGCCGTGGGGGCGTTATTATGCGAAGTCAATCCCACTATTCGTTGGTAAAAGAGTTGGCGGTGAGTGGTGATGACTAGCTGCCTTTCCTCTAGTCTTACACTGCTATATTAGGGACGGCTAGCGCAGATAGCCCTCGTATAGTTTTGTGTGAAATTCATAACAAACAAACGTTACAGCATCAGCTTACACGGCATGTTGGTCAAAGTAAAAAAAATTCTTAGAATTCGTTAACTGGAGTCGACAGCAATATATCGTTACTAACTTAATATCCCTCCTTCTACATATGTAGATATATACTAATATGTTCAGAAGAATAACAGTATCTTATAACAACGACTTGACTATGCAAATACAATAATGGTGTATCACAACAAATGTAAGCCCTGACTTCGCGGCGGTATATTTAGCATCTGTGTACATTTGGTTCAGAGTAAATTACTGATCATTCGACGATGATGAATAGGCTTATGATTGGAGGAATGAATATTTCACCGCCTAATTCAAGGAAAGGTATTATTATACTAAGATTATTAAGAGATTCAGAGCCAAATAAAACAACATATTGAAGAACGACGTTTCAGTGTCTTTCATAGAACCATAAAAACAGAGCATTTAGAACAGCAACGGGATTCGAAACTACATCTCAAACCATTATAGAGGGACAAATTAATACTTTGTGTTACTAAACACACACACACGCACAAATTGTTGTTGTTGTTGTTTTTTCTCCTCCAGGGAGCAGGGAACCAGTGATAGTGCATGAAGCAAACAACTGCAATGGTTCTTAAGTTTTATCAAGTAAGTTATATTTCTTTCTTTCTTTCTTTAATGTGTAATATATAACATAATATTTTAGGACAACATGGGACCTACTGGTCCATCTCGACTGTTCCAATCTCAAAAATAAATTAAAATTATTAAAACACAAATATAATATAACATTTCAAACCAAGCCCTTTTCATTTATATACTTATCAAACTTTTTCTTAAACTTACTTAAATTTACTGCCTCTACAACATCTGAAGGCAACCCATTCCAAAGGCCAACCACCCTATTAGAAAAATAAAACTATCTTAGCTGAAGATGACTCCAACCTTGCCAACATATATATTTGTATCCCCTAATCCTACTATTCTCATTGTTAAATATAAAAAAGATGATATATCAACACTATCAATTCCCTTTACTATCTTAAACACCTCAATTAGATCCCCCCTTACTCTTCTATTTTCAAGTGTAAACAAATTGAGAGCTTTCAGCCTCTCATCGTATGATAACCCCTCCATCCCAGGCAACATTCTAGTAACCCTTCTCTCAACCCTTTCCAACAATTCAATGCCCTTCCTAAGGTAAAGAGCCCAAGACTGAACATAATATTTGAAATGTGGCCTAACCAGTGACCTGTACAATGAAAGTATAACCTCTTTAGACTTGTATTTAATATTTATATAGATACAACCTCAACTCTTATTTGCCCTACTACTAGCAACAGCACACTGTTTGGATGGCTTTAAAGACTGATCGACTATTACACCAAGATCCCTTTCTTTCATAACACTATTAAGGTTATTCCCATCCAGATTATACTTATAATTCAAATTATGATAACCCACATGCATTATCTTGCATTTATTGTAATTAAAACCCATCTACCATTTATTTGCCCAAATCACTAAATGATCTAAATCTTTTTTGTAAATCAGCAGCATTCTCTTCACAGCTAGCAACACCCAAGACATTAATATTATCTGCAAATTTAACTAATTTATTGACTATCCCTTCATCTATGTCGTTGATGTAAATCAAAAAGAGCAAAGGTCTTAAGACTGAGCCCTGAGGTACCCCACTTGTGACATTAATCCAGTTTGACTGAACTCTATTTGTAACAACCCTCTGCTTTCTTCCATCCAGCCACTCTTCTATCCAATTAACCAACTTATCCCCCATACCTATAGAACTAATTTTTTTTACAAGCCTTTTATGTGGCACCTTATCAAATGCTTTCTGAAAATCCAGATACACCAAATCTACACCCATACTCTCATCTACATAAGTAGTAAACTATTCATTTTTTTAAACTTCCGAATTATTTTTTAACCAGCTCAGAATTAATGCTGTCATCTTGTTCAATCTTGTTTCCCTTTATCAAATGATCAAGATGTGGAATACTGCTTAAATCTGCTTATCTAGTGCCTGCCCACTATTCAACGACTTACAAAAAATAGTAATCAAGTGGCTCACATATCCACTCCTTAACCTCCTTTAAAACCCTTGGGAAAATATTATCTGGCCCAGAAGCTCTATCGTTTTTTAAACTTCCCATTTTTTTCTTAACAAGCTCAGAAATTAAGAATTAATGTAGTCAACTTGTTTTCATCTATTAACTGTTCAAGATGTGGAATACTGCTTAAATCTTCATTAGTAAAAACTGAAGAAAAAGCAAAATTTAATAACTCAGCCACCTCATGATCATCAGATATGAGCCTTCCTTTATCATCGCTCAAGGGTCCTATCCCAATCCTAACTTTGTTTAACCTTAATGTATTTAAAGAAATCCTTACTGTTAATTTTTACATTTTTAGCCAACCTTTTCTCATACATCCTTTTTGATGCTCAAATTTAGTGTTTGACCAACTTGCATGATCTTCTATAATCTTCTAAATCTTCCATCACACCAATCAATTTATATTTCTTAAATTTATGATGCTTTTTCTTTAATTTTATCTCTCATACTCTTTGTGAACCAACATGGATTTTTACTTGCAGCTACCCTTTTCTTTCTATAAGGAATATGTTTGGTTTACCTTGAATATTTAAAAATTTATCTTTAAAATGTCTCCAAATAACTCAGCTTCCCAATTCACAACAGATAATTCTTGTCTTATCTTTCAAAATTTGTAACCAAAATATCATTATTCCTCATCTCCATATGCAGAAAAACATTAAACCTAATATAGCAATCATCATTTGCACCCAAATGTTCCCCAATTTCTACTCTATCGATCATTTCTATATTTGAAGTTAACAATAAATCTAAAATGTCATTGTTTTTAGTTGGTTCCTTGACTAATTGGTGAAGAAAGCCATTTTGAATAGTTTCCAAAAACCTTTCTCCCTTATGGTTTGACTCTAGCATTTCCCACTCTGTATGCCTGAAATTAAAATCACTCATAATTATGACTTCATTAACAGTTAAAATCTTAATCTCATTGTAAAGTTTCTCACTAATTTAATCAGTATCATCTGGTGGTCTGTAACAGATTCCCACTAAAAGCCTTTTCCCTTTATATCCCTTAATAGAAACCCAAATGAATTCAATCTCTTTGTTATTATTTTTGATATCTACAACTTCAACAAGATATAACTCACATTTTACATATAAAACCACTCCTCTTCCCCTCTTTAATACTCTATCCCTATTAAATAGCTTGTAACCCTGTATTTAAAACAAAATTCTGTCATCAAAATCATCTATGTTTAACCATGTTTCAGTTATTCCCATTATATCAAGATCCTCCATTCCTACCAGTGCTATAAAGTCATCTATTTTATATCTTATACTTCTAGCATTACAATAGTAACAATTAAGCCTGTCCTTATAACTACTTCTATACTCATTTCCTATGCTAAACTTTTTTCTGCCTCTTATTCTTTTTGCATTTAGTTTATCCTGGTCCTCACTACTGTCTAGTCCTAATTTAAAACTTTCCTTATAGCTGAGTTAATAGCCTTAGCAAACAAACCAAACATTCCAAAAAACTCCCATCTTCCATTGAATTAATCCCACAAGTTCAACCAGCCAATGTGCTCATCCTTAGATACTAACATAAGCCTAGCATTTAGCCCTAGTGACCTGCTTATAACTTCATCCTCACAGTTAATTCTGGGCAGTATCCCTGACAAAATTAAGTTATGTTCTTTTCTTTAAATGCCTTTATCAAACCCATGTAATTATTAGATAGCTCCTCTGACCTACCTTTCCCTACATCATTAGCCCCTATGTGCACAACAAAAACTGAATCTCTGCTAGCCCCCCCTTATTATATCTCCTGCTCTGTCAGTTATATCCTCCACCTGTGCCCCTGGGTGGCATAATCTCATTCTTTTATTCCTGTTTACCCCACAGACTATCCTATACACATGCCTTATCAAAGAATCACTTATAATTATTACCTCCTTAAGTTTATCATCCATATCCTCTTGTTTTCCTTTCCTCCAATAGTACAACTTGTATTCCACATTTGGGAGTCCACATGTCAAACTGGAATGTCACAGGGTTTAAACATTATGGGAGAGAAAAGACTTGTATAATAATTTTTTTATCATATATATTTTAAAAAAGGAAGTTACAGAAAGATAACATTGTAATATCATAAAGAAAGAAACCCAGTTTCATAAGTATAACTTATAAATCATCAAGCTCTCATTAAAATGAAGTGACTGTATCATTGTAAAAGGAGTCAACACAGACCACAGTCCTGGTTCGTTTGCACAGTTGAATAGCCCTCAAAGGGGCTTTTTATTTTGTTTTATATTTGAAAAACTCATTGCAAAAAATAAGTACAAGTTGTATCTTCTTAGGTATAACTCAACAGTCCAATATATGTCAAAATTAAAATAATATTTGCGTGAGAATGATTTGATAACATTAGTCAATTTTATGCTGTGGTTAATGTTAACAATTTAATTTTTATACATAATCTAAACTAGTGGTTCCCAAATTTTTTGTTTGCAGACCACTTGATTTTGGAGGTGGGGGAGGGGGGACTATACATTTTAATATTATTATTAACTAATGTCTACCATCTTTACATTTTAATGTGACCACAGTTCTTTAATGATGGGTGTAATGTTTGTCAGCTTCAATTTTGAGTCAGGTTCAGCATTCATCCTGCTTCTGTACTTGGGCTTTAGGACTACAAATAATGAAAATCTCACTCGTAGCAAGTTGGATACATGATTACAATGCATTCTACTGAAGAATTATAACACTTAACAATAGAATTTTTTTTTACAACAAATAGGATAGTTTCAAAAAAAAGTTATTATTTTTCAATTCTCAGACAAATGTTAAAAGATTTCTATTTTTAATATTTCTTTCTCTCTGTCTCATAATGGATTTATTAACCTGTATTTGGCAGTGCAGTAGTAGCAATAGTTGGTTTATAAACCTGTATTTGAAAGTACAGTAGCAGCAGTAGTACATTTATCAACCTGTATTTGGCAGTGCAGTAGTAGCAATAGTTGGTTTATAAACCTGTATTTGAAAGTACAGTAGCAGCAGTAGTACA
>NW_013666253.1:335380-336148 GCF_000517525.1 Limulus polyphemus
AGTCAACTTGTTTTCATTTATTAACTGTTCAAGATGTGGAATACTGCTTAAATCTTCATTAGTAAGAAACCAAAGAAAAAGTAAAATTTAATAACCCATCCATCTTATAATCATCAGATACTAGCCTTCCTTTATCATCCCTCAAGGGTCCTAACATTTTATGTCCCCTTAATATATTTAAAGAAATCCTTACTGTTAAATTTTACATTTTCAGCCCACTTTTTCTCATACATCCTCTTTGATGTCCCAATTTCCTGTTTCACCAACTTTCTTGACCTTCTATAATCTTTTAAGTCTCCTGTCATACCAGTCAATTTAAATTTCTTAAATTTATGATGCTTTTCTTTAATTTTGTTTCTTAAACTCTTTGTGAGCCAACCTGGTTTTTTACTTCTAGCTACCATTTTCTTTCTATTAGGAATATGTTTACATTGAATATTTAAAATTTTAACTTTAGAAATTTTCCAGATCTGATCAGTGTCTCCAAATAACTCAGCTGCCCAATTCACAACAGATAACTCTTGTCACATCCCTTCAAAATTTGCTTTTTGAAATTTGTAACCAAAATATCATTATTCCTTATCTCCATATGCAGCAAAATATTGAACCTAATAGAGCAATGATCACTTGCACCTAGATGTTACCCAATTTCCACCCTCTTAATCATTTCTGTATTTGAAGTTAACAATTAGTCTTAAACAGTATTGTTTCTAGTTGGTTCCTTGACTAACTGGTGAAGAAAGCCACCCTGAACAGTTTCCAAAAACC
>NW_013666253.1:336185-349769 GCF_000517525.1 Limulus polyphemus
ATTATCTTTGATATCCTCAACTTCAACAGGAGGTAACTCACATTTTACATATAAAGCCAATCCTCCTCCCCTCTTTAATACTCTATCCCTATTAAATAGTCTGTATTTAAAAAATTTCTGTCATCAAAATCATCTATGTTTAACCATATTTCAGTTATTCCCTTTATATCAAAATCTTCCATTCCTACCAGTGCTATAAAGTCATCTATTTTATTTCTCATACTTCTAATATTACAATAGTAACAATTAAGCCTATCCTTATAACTACTTTTATACTAATTTCCTATGCTAAACTTTTCTCTGCCTCTCATTCTTTTTGCATTCAGTTTTTCCTGGCCTTCACCACTGTCTAGTCCTAGTTTAAAACTTCCCTTACAGCTGAGTTAATAGTCTTAGCAAACAAGCCAGCCCCTGCTCTATTTAAATGTAAACCACCCATTGCAAAAAGCTCCCTTCTCCCACTGAACTGATCCCACAAGTCCAACCAGCCAATATGTTCATCCTTACATACTAACCTAAGCCTAGCATTTAGCCCTAATGACCTACTTCATCCCCACAGTTAATTATTGGCAATATCCCTGATAAAATTAAGTTATGGCCGTTTTCTTTAAGTGCCTTTATCAACCTCTTATACTTATTAATTTGCTCCTCTGATCTACCTTTCCTTACATCATTAGCCCCTACATGCGCTACAAAAACTGCATCTCTGCTAGCCCCCTTTGTTATATCTCTTGTTCTGTCAGTTATATCCTTCACCTGGGCCCTGGGTAGCATTATCTGATTATTTTCTCCCTATTTACCCACAGACTATTCTATCCACATGCCTTATCAAGGAATCACCTATAACTATAGCCTCCTTATCATCCACATCCTTCTCTGACCCTTTTGTTTTCCTTCCCTCCAATATTTCCCCACGTGATGAAGCCAAGGGCTGAAATTTGTTGCTCAAATATATATATATATATATTTGTTTTTATTATTTTTAATTTATTTATTATATAGCCTTCTGGTGGCTCAGAGTTAACTCTGAGGGTTTATAACGCTAAAAATCAGGGTTCACTGCTAGCGGTGAGCAGAACACGGATAGCCATTTTGTTGGATTGTGCTTAACAACAAAGAAAATGATCACTTTCGAATAGTTGAAATTCATTGCACCTTTTGCGCGTGATCCTGTTTATTAATACTTTTATCAGAATTGTTATCCTTAGAACACACTCATAGTCTCTAAAAGTGGAGTGCGTTATTTCGGAAAATGGACGAAACTATGGATCCCGGTCTCTGCCACAACAAACAGTCCCTCTTGGGACTTTCCTGAAGACAACAGTAGATTAGCAGCCGAAACTTTTCGTTTAGTTGTTGTTAAGCCCAAAGCTACACAGCCGCTATAGAACCCAGGTTTTTGGCATTATAAGCCCTCAAACTTACCGTTGAGCAACCAGGGAACAATAGCCGAAATATAGAATATAAATTAATTAGTAATTAATACCTAGTAATAAAAAAGGTTTGGTAATTATTCAATAATTGTAACCATGACAACGAGATATTCAATCGCCACAACCTTTGCTATTAACGTCCTGTAGCACAATGTGCCTGGAAAGAAATTATTACCGTAAATACTTAAAATGACTATCTGTCACTTGACGATGGGGTTTTGAGTATTAACTGGATTAAAATCCTCGTTATGACCAACGGCCCCCCAGTGGCACAGCGGTGATTCTGCGGATTTATGATGCTAGAAACTGGGTTTCCATACCTGTGGTGGGCAGAGCACAGATGGCCCATTGTGTAGCTTTGTGCTTAACTTCAAACAAACAATGAACTACAAGTTCAACATAATATATGTAACTTTAGCTTCAGCTTTTAAAAGATGTAAATGACATTTGATTAATATTTACAAATTATTTGATATAACATTACATAAGTTGTTGACCCAAGCCCTAAATTAGTCCGAGATTTATAAATCATTAAACACCTTTTATTTTGGTGTTTTTACAAGTTTTATTGGGAAAAAATTTTGGCTAATTTTTTCTATTTGGTATATACCATGACTGTGTAACGATTTATCTCTTCTTTATCCAGTCACGCTAAAACCTGGGGTTCGATTCCTCGCGGCGTGCAGCTTTTAAGGCACGTTTGTCATACTGGATACAGATTGATTTGGTAGTGATTTATATAGTCAACCTATATTTAGAGATATCGTTGTGATGATTCACTATCCCTTGCATTGTGAATAATGTAGTCGGGGTATTGAAAATTTGACATTTTAATGGAATGCTGGTAATGATGCTGTATTTGTACCGTCTTATGGGTAGAAATAGTCTATTTAAAACCACGAAACTAGTTTAGTCTGGTGGAATTGAAATACATTTTTCGACTGTGAATTATGATTTTTTTTCAAGAAGTGACGAGTATTTTCGTATATTTCCATTTTTGAATTGTATTTGTTGGAAACAGACTTATAATTTTTGTGAAGGATCAATGTAAGCTGTTAACAATAAGTACTGGTAACAATAAAAGGGAAGGGGTGATAGATACTAACTCGCTAGCCTATAAATATAATGTAGGCTTAATCTCAAGCATAGAAAAAAGGTCTGTGAAGGTTGTAACATTAAGTACTGAAAACAGAAAAAGTAAAAGCAAGGAGGTAAAAGACAATAACTTGCTAGCCTATAATATAGGCTTAACCTTAAGCATATAAGAAAGGCCTGTGTAAACTGTAACAGTAAGTACTGGAAACAGAAAAAGTAAAAGCAAGGAGGTAAAAGACAATAACTTGCTAGCCTATAATATAGGCTTAACCTTAAGCATATAAGAAAGGCCTGTGTAAACTGTAACAGTAAGTACTGGAAACAGAAAAAATAAAAGCAAGGAGGTGAAAGACAAGAAACGAAAATTTCATAACAGGTATTTAGTTTTTAAAGAAAATTAACCTTCTTCAACTGGGGTGTTCAGGGCTATTATCCTCCTTCGCCCCGCTCTCCATAATTTATTGTTAGATTCGTGAATTATTTAACTCTAGTTAAAGAGATGTGTCAGATGTTGTCATACGGCAGATTTGGAGTATTGAGATTGGTGAATGGAAACTGAAGAGATGAGAAATGTCTGAAGGGTTCCAGAGCAGAGAGAAGATCAAGACCAATGCCGTCAATGAGAAGAAGACAAACATTCGACAAAGTACACACTAACAAACTTCCTTTGATCAGAGTCACTTCGTGGCTGGGATCTGTAAATCCAATGTCAAAGCTGGGATCATTAAATCCAAGTGCCGTAGAATTTGTAGTGTGTGTGTGTGAGAGGGGAGGAGGGACGGGAGTACCCCGATAAAACCCACTTTCACAGGTGAAAGATACTAACTCGCTAGCCTATGGTATAGGCTTTACCTCAAACATAAGCTTTTGTTTAAAAGAGCATAAACAGCTATTGGTGAATCACAACGGCACTGGAAAGGAAAACTATTCGGCGCCTGTCTCGGGGATTTCCCGTTTCCCCCTCATCAAATTTTACGGCATTATTGGATTTTATGATCCCAGCCTAGGCATTGGATTTACAGATCCCAGCCACCAGGTGACCCTTTTTATGGGGCGTTTCTTACAATATGCTTTGTCGAATGTTGTCGCCCTGCCTCTTCACGTCAACATCGTTTTCAGCCTTGGTCTTCTCTCTGCCTCCCGAACTTCCAGACATTTCTAAAGTCATCATATCCGACTAATTAATAGCTATAAATAACCCATCTCCGAAACTTTATTAACCCCGCGAACTCAGCAAGAAATTTTTCGCGTTCGGGGCGAAGGGGGATATCAATATCCCTGAACACCTCAGTTTAGGAAAGTTTTCTTTCCTTTAAAAACTAAATCCCTGCCACAGTTTTTTTTTTTTGTTTTGTTTTGGTGAATCACTACTACGATTTGGTTGTTTGAGAGTAGTGACACGTTCTGCCGCAAGGTTTACCAGTCCTGTAACGACAAAATAACACTGCTGGAGACTCTTCACCACTTTACCTAGCTGCCTACTTCTACACATCTATAGTCTGTTTCGTAGATATTGAGATACGTAGTGCTTACAAATTGGTTGTAGATTCAGCTAAATTCAGTTGATATTAAATATAAAAAAATAGGATATAAACCAAAATAATACATCTTTTAATGAAGATCTTAAACAACCAAACTTAGCAACTACTACTTTTTTGTTCCGATTTTGTATTGTATACAGATAAATACTACTTGCTATTGCAGTTGAATGTAAGTTATCAGTATTTTTATCATATTTATTAAATTCATCCCGAAATAGAAGAAACCTCCCTGTATTTCAACATTTTTCTTGAATATCAATATTTATTGACAACCTAAAGTTAACATTGTTCTTTTTTTTTCCTGCTAGCAGGTATCAGTGTAATGCCACGTTTTATTACTCTGTTTGGCGACTTTGTACAACAATCTCTGAATGGTATTTTGTTGAAATAGAATATTCTACAACTCACGCCCCTAGCGGTGATGTAGGTAAGCTCTTGTATCCTTGCTTATAATGACATGTTGTCCCTGGTGGGAGAGCGGTAAATTCACAGAATTACAATGCTAAGATCTGGGGTTCGAGTTCCCGCGGTGGCCACAGCAGATGGCCCGGTGTGGCTTTATTCTGAAACAATCAAACCGAAACCATCACATGCTGTAAAAAAACTTTTTTTTTTCTATGGTGCAGTAGTGCAGGAAAAAAAACAAATCTATTGGTCATGCTAAGATACCATTAATATTATGCGTTGCTTTATGAGAGGAGAGGACTGAACTAAACGCACGCTATCAACCACTGGAATTTAGGAAACAAATATTTTATAAAAAGGTTCACTGAACTAAGAACAATTAAATCCTTCAGAGATGAAGCCCAAGAACCTTCATTAAAATATTAATCTATAAAACTGAAATTGTTCGCACATGACTGCAGGAGCTATCTTAATTAATAGAAAACTCCGAACAGGATAGAAACATACTCAGTTTGGGATCTTGGTCTAAAACCAGCACGATGTGATTTTCAAGACATTTATTGTTGTTGTTTTTAGATATATAAATTATTTATTTCAAGGTTTGTTTGTCGTTTAAGCACAAAGCTACACCATGGGCTATCTGTGCTCTGCCCACAACGGGTATCGAAACCCGGTTTCTTGCGTTGTAAGTTCACAGACATACCGCTGTACCACTGGGGGGCATTTATTTCAATTTCACGTTATTCCGGCTTGGAAGAAATGAAACCAGGGAAGGAGTGTTTTCTTATTATTGTTTGTTTGTTTGAGGTTAAGCACAAAGCTACACAATGGGCTATCTATGATCTGCCCACCACGGGTATCGAATCCGGTTTGGGGCGTTGTAATTCCGCAGACGTACCGCTGTGCCAATGGGGGGGGGAGTGTTTTATACATAAAGATGTATTCAGTGTTCGGTTCTAATATTTCTACTGCTACTCAGCTGGTAAAAAAAAATAACAAAAGACAATAAAAAAAAAGATCAAAGATAATTTTATTCCCTGAATATGGATTTATCCTTTAGCATTTGGAAGTAAACTGTATCTGGGAGTAAATATGATATAATACAAACTCCAGTTGGTTGAAACTCGAACCGCCAGGTGTCTGAATGTCTTTGGCTATAGGGAAACTTTTCTCCTTGTAGTTCAGTTATAGCATAACAAAAGTGGTCGTTATCTCTCTACATAATTTACACGATTCACATGATACTAGTCATGGTCTGCTTCTTCACTGTTTGAATATTAAAGCCATTCATTAAATTTTCCTTTTTGTGATATTACGCAAACAGTTACAATGGGGAACATTTATTAATTTGATAACTTAATTTGAGCACAAGGAACTAAGATTAAGTTCAAATAGATCTTTAGGTGTATTGTCCTGTTTATGCTTGGTTAAAAATAAAACTACGGTGAACGCATTCAATTTACTTTCCTAGATTTCGTGCATACTGTTAACCTAAAGCCAGTCGTTCGTTTCAATTTTGTTCTATTTTAAGTATTTAACAACCACAAAAATAAACACTGTAACTTATAACTTACTCACTCGTAAACAGAGTATGTGTAAATTCTTTCCTATGTCATCTTAGCGACTATATATATATATATATGCATACATAAACAGATTGCTCATTTTTTACGAATAGGACGCAGGTGCTAGTTTTTACCTGTTGATCGTGTTACCATTAGCACAAGCGGATCTTGCTCTTACGAAACGTGTATGAACCGTAATTAGTTTGAGGACATTTGCAAACACACAACGAAGAGTAACTTTGATATTAATATCTAGTTTTTCTACAGAAATACAAACCAGTTCTTTGTAAACGACGGAGTGTATTTTCTTAGAGGTTAGAACACTTCAAGTATTTGATTCACAACGTTTAACTGCTAACTAATCATTACAAAACTTCCCTGACAGTAAAAGAACTTCGATGTTTGTGGTAACGTTAGCAGAAGGATGACACTGCTGTGAAGCTAGGACTAGATCCTGTCTCATTAGCTCGCCACTAGATCGTTGACAGCTTCTCGATCGTTTCTAGAACGTGAAGACATATTTTAAGTCAGTTCATACCGTTGCATTCACATTCAGTTTAAGAGTAAAGAACACACGGTACTCAGTGAGGGTCAGGAACTGTCCCGTCTCCTAAATTTGAAGTATTATATGTAACTGTGCAGATAAAAATGAGCTGAAACAAAGTAATAAACATTTCCTATTCATTGGATATGATCATACAGTGATTAAACTAATTTATTAAACAAAAAGTCTAGGATCAGTAACTAAAATATACAAAAATTAATGGACGTCATTTTAATTTTGCTCATAACGACCAAAGCTAGGGTTAGGCATACGACAAAGGAATGTTATGACGCCAACTTAAGTGTAGAAATATACTAGGCGAAATAATATATATTGAAGGCACGTTTTGTTATGTTTTTGGTGATGTTCCCAAAAGTTATATAATAAATAAACACACGCGCATATATATATAAATGTTCAAAGAAAATTTCAACAGTAATCGTTCTTAAGTTGCAGTATTTCTCTGATTGCAACGAACTCTTTACCATAAGTTATCACAAAATACGGAATATAACAAGTTGCTACCGCAATGAGAATGCTTTGGCTATAGTGTTCTGGAATTGTTATTTTTTAAATCTACAAACATAATTCATTTATACTTTTACTACTGTATTAATCGATTTCAAGCTTATTTAAACAGACCTTAAAGTAGCGTGCATGTAGGTGGGACACTTGTTCCAATAGTATTCATGTTTGTCGCTCCAGTGATTTCAGTTTGTCCCTGAACTGAAAAGTAATTTTACTTTTCCATAACACCCCTGGCTTGTAATGTATGTAGTTGGAGATTAATTGCAGCGTAACTTCTTTGAATAAAACTCTCTCTTTATGAACAAATTAAGTTATTTTAACACAGTGGTCACAATGAAACGAGTGTTGCAAGGTACTGTACGTTGCATTAAAATTGGGAATTTTTGCCGCCACTTAAAATCCCTTATTTTAAACCTTGGAAAGCTGTTACATCTACCATATTCGTATGGACAATGGTTAAATTTAAGTTAATAAATGATGTTAAAGAAAAAGTGTTGGTTGCAGCCTATTAAGGTTTTTAAAAATGCTTGATATTTTTCACTTCTTTAAATAAACAACTGTATGTTTTCATGCTGAACATTACCTTATGAAGTTGTTAACATTACCTTACGAAGTTGTTAACATTACCTTACGAAGTTGCTAACATTACTTTATGAAGTAGTTAACATTACCTTATGAAGTTGATAACATTACCTTATGAAGTTGACAACATTACCTTATGAAGTAGTTAACATTACCTTATGAAGTTGTTAACATTACCTTACGAAGTTGATAACATTACCTTACGAAGTTGTTAACATTACCTTATGAAGTTGATAACATTACCTTATGAAGTTGTTAACATTACCTTACGAAGTTGATAACATTACCTTACGAAGTTGTTAACATTACCTTATGAAGTTGATAACATTACCTTATGAAGTTGTTAACATTATCTTATGAAGTTGATAACATTACCGTATGAAGTTGATAACATTACCTTATGAAGTTGTTAATATTACCTTATTAAGTTGTTAACGTTACCTAATGAAGTTGATAACATTACCTAATGAAGTTGATAACATTACCTTATGAAGTTGTTAACATTACCTTATTAATTTGTTAACTTTACCTTATGAAGTTGATAACATTACCTTATGAAGTTATTAACATTACCTTATTAATTTGTTAACTTTACCTTATGAAGTTGATAACATTACCTTATGAAGTTGTTAACATTACCTTATTAATTTGTTAACTTTACCTAATGAAGTTGATAACATTACCTTATTGAGTTGTTATTTACACGTGTGGCTTCTAATATTTGATGAAAATATTTGATGAGACCAGATGAAAAGCATGCAGCTAGTCAACATCACCCACCGCCAACTTTGGGGTTACTCTAATTGAATAGTGGGATGTGGTCGTCGCTCTTATAACACACCAGTTGAAATCTGGTAAGGCTGATCGTGCGGTACTTTAAGTGGTATCTTACCAGTTGAAATCTGGTAAGGGTGATCATGCGGTACTTTAAGTGGTATCTTACCAGTTGAAATCTGGTAAGGCTGATCGTGCGGTACTTTAAGTGGTATCTTACCAGTTGAAATCTGGTAAGGCTGATCGTGCGGTACTTTAAGTGGTATCTTACCAGTTGAAATCTGGTAAGGCTGATCGTGCGGTACTTTAAGTGGTATCTTACCAGTTGAAATCTGGTAAGGGTGATAATATACTTTACATACTACTGGTAATCCTGTTTCATTGTAGTACAGTAATCACTGTAAAGTAATCATGATACTGTACTTTACATACTACTGGTAATCCTGTTTCAATGTAGTACGGTAATCACTGTAAACATGATACTGTACTTTACATACTACTGGTAATCCTGTTTCATTGTAGTACAGTAGTCACTGTAAACATGATAATATACTTTACATACTACTGGTAATCTTGTTTCATTGTAGTACAGTAATCACTGTAAAGTAAACATGATACGGTACTTTACATACTACTGGTAATCCTGTTTCAATGTAGTACAGTAATCACTGTAAACATGATACTGTACTTTACATACTACTGGTAATCTTGTTTCATTGTGGTACAGTAATCACTGTAAAGTAAACATGATACGGTACTTTACATACTACTGGTAATCCTGTTTCAATGTAGTACAGTAATCACTGTAAACATGATACTGTACTTTACATACTACTGGTAATCCTGTTTCATTGTAGTACAGTAAGCACTGTAAACATGATACTGTACTTTACATACTACTGGTAATCCTGTTTCATTGTAGTACAGTAATCACTGTAAAGTAAACATGATAATATACTTTACATACTACTGGTAATCCTGTTTCAATGTAGTACAGTAATCACTGTAAACATGATACTGTACTTTACATACTACTGGTAATCCTGTTTCATTGTAGTACAGTAATCACTGTAAACATTATACTGCATTTTACATGCTACTAGAAATCCTGTACCAAGCTATAGTAACGCCAACACAGTAAACATTTTGTTGCACTTTACTTATTACTGGGAATCCTGTTGCAGCTTAATACAGTCAGAGCTGTAAACATTATACTGCACTGAAATCATACGCTGGTGCCCTCCAGTGGCTCAGCAGTAGGTCTGAGGGCTTATAACGTTAAAAATCGAGTTTCGATACACACAGTTGTCAGACTACAGTTTGCCCGGTGTGTAGCTTTTTCTTAACAACAAACAAACAAACTGGCGATGATATTCTTCACAGCATGTTTAACACGTCACTGTATATCACAATTACTGTAGTGATATTTTCACCGTGACTTGTCTATACTAAAACTAACAGTGGAAAACTTTATATGTATATTTGTAGCAATGTTTGAAATCCAAGGTATCTATATAAATACAATAGTACTGTCTGTTGTATGAACAACTACTTCGCAGGGTGTGGATGGATCTTCACCAAAATTGGTATGTAGATTCATTAGGTCCATGCGGGGGAACAATGTTTCAGTTTTGCGATTTTTATGGGCGTTTTTTACCAATACTTCGCCCCCTGTCGATGGATCTTCACCAAATTTGGCAAGAAGGTTTGTTGGGTCCATGCGGAGATACCTGCAAACGTGCGGTTTCACATTTCATGTTTTCTAGTTTTTATGGGCGTTTTTTCATGTCCTGAGATAACCTTACATAACTCCCATCCAGGGGGCGGTAGTAGTTAATAGCATATTACTTCAGTTTTGAAGAAAAATTCTGCTTAGTAACCGATATCGTGTATTAGGGAAACCGGAGTACTCCCACTTTTACATATTTGACTTATATAGCAATTGTAAATTATGTTATCATATTAATTTCCTGGGGGACATGCCCCCAGATCTTCCTAGATTGAGCTGCTTGTACCAGTTTCTTATACTTTCAATCTCTCATTGTATGCCCCCAGTGGCACAGCTTTACTTTTCTGACATTTAGAATTGTTCATTGCTTCATGGTTATAATAAACCGTATGAATTTTAATATTGATTCCTTCCACACAGGTATGGAAAACCATTTCTCAAACGCTTGTTGAATAGTTTCGACTATAACTCTATTATGTTGTATGGTAGTAAAACTTTCTCTAAAGACAAAGTCTCAATCACCATGGCAGCCAAAGATGGTACCATTCTAAAGAAAGTTACCGAAAAGCCAACCTTAAGCAAGAGTGACGTCACTCGAATCAACAAGTTGTATACGCGCATTTAACAAGATAATTGTCTTTTGTAACATGGTTTTATTCCAATTGTGTGTATCAGCCCATTGTGTAGCTTTGTGCTTAATTACAAGCAAACAAACAAACCTCTCATTGTAAAATCTGCATGTCTAGCTAAGCACCCCCACTTTGTAGCTCCTTTCTACACCACTGAGGAAAACGACAAATTATCTATAAAATTTTATAATTCCACGTAGTTACTGCCTAAATCTCAACAAAGTCACAGAGTTGTCCTTTTGTAAGTCCTTCTTCACCACTGAGGAAAACGACAAATTATCTATAAAGTTTTATAATTCCACGTAATTACTGCCTAAAGCTCAACAAAGTCACAGAGTTGTCCACTTGTCAATGGATACACACTTGTACAACCGATATCTTAATGATTTATTTAGCAATAACTACGGCATTGGTGTCACTGATTTTCGTTTTTGTAATAATATGTTTATTCTGAATATTTCATTTTGAATGCATTAATATACTTTTGTTTTTAAAACAAACCAAGGACTTTCTAAAGAAACATGTACTACTGGGGTCTGTGTGCATCATCAAAAGTTACAGATCCATTACAGACACTGCGAAAGGGGCTCATTGCTCATCACTGGGCCCATGATAATGGCAAAAAATGTGTATTGAAGGTATCAAATCAGAAAGGGACGTAAACATTAACCGCACCTTCAATCTTTTTTTTGAGGGGGGGGGGATTTTTACCCTGAGGTCCATGATGAGAATTTGTCTGCTACCATCGAAGTTGTCCCCCGGTGGGACAACGGTAAATTTTCGAGCTTGTAACGCTAAAATCCGGAGTTCGATCCCCCCCATCCCGTATAGCCCAGTGTGGCTTTGATCTCAAACAAACAAACCATCCAAGTTACTCTTCAGCTGCACAGCTGACATACCAAAAAATCAGGATATTGCTTAAACATGTAATATATGTCGAATTTATATTTAGTTCTGAAAATATAAGGCTATTTTTCTACCAAATATTTTGAAACAGTTGTGAAGACATCGAACTAAATACTCAACCTAACTGTAGGTACTTTATTTCTTCGTTTTCCACATTTACTTCCAAACGCCACCAAGTATAAAATTACAATGTAAGATTTATTATTACGTAATTTTGAAAAAAAAACCAAAAAACAACAACACTTACTATCACCTTCAATACACATAAACACCTGTTTGTTTGTAGTTAAGGACAAAGCTACACAATGGGCTATCTGTGCTGTGCCCACCATGGTTATCAAAACCCGTTTTCTAGCGTTATAAGTCTACAGACTTACCGCTGTGCCCCTGGGGGGTTCATAAACACCTGAACATTTTCCTAGCTGACCGTTAGAGGGTTGTCTTCATTGTATATCAATGCCTTTTTCGGTTCAGGCTTTAATTTAATGTGTGTTTATTTCAGAGTTTAATGCAAAGTTACTAAGGTCTATCTGTGTATAGTTATTTGTACTCATGAACTGATAGATAGACTAGACTTACTGGGGGGGGGGGGAGGCAGCTAGTCAATCAACACCATTTACTGAATAGTGGGGTTTGAACATTAATAGTATAGCGCAAACATAGCCCTAAAGCTTGGAACGGGTTCACAGTCCGGGCTTCGTCCGGCCCCAAATACTTAAAAACTAATATACTAAGAAATAAGATATCGTAAATAATTTCGATTAAACGAAACTATTTTAAGACAATTTCTATTTAAGAAAATAGCTCTTAAATGCATATAAAATATTATTGATAAACGTTGTTGTTTGTTATAAAACACAGAGCTACACAAAGGGCTAGTAGTGCTTTGCCCACCACGGGTATCGAAACCCAGTTTCTATAGCAGTATATGTCCGCAGAGATGCCGCAGTGCTAACTGGGAAGTTATTATTGATGAACCTACTTTCACCACAAGAATATGGTGATACAAAATGTTCGTAATACTTTCTATTAAAATTAGATAACTGTATTTTTATTGGCCTGGCATGGCTTGGTGATTAAGTCGCTCGACTTGCATGCAATATGTGGATCGCGGGATCGAAGTCTGACACCGAACATGCTCGACCTTTCAGTCGTGGGAGCGTTATAATGAGAAGATCAACCTCACTACTGAGTGGTAAGAGTAACACAAGATTTGTTAGTGGGTGGTGTTAACTAGCCGCCTTCGTTTTAGTCTATCACTTCAAAATGGCCCGGCATGGCCAGGTGGTTAGGGACTCGACTCGCAATCTGCGGGTTCGAATCCCCGTCCCACCAAACATGCTCGCCCTTTCAGCCGTGTGAGCGTTATAATGTGACGGTCAACCCCATTATTCATTGGTAAAAGAGTAGTCCAAGAGTTGGCGGTGGGTGGTGATGACTAGCTGCCTTCCCTCTAGTCTTACTCTGCTAAATTAGGGACGGCTAGCGCAGATCGATAGTTCTCAAGAACCTTTGCGCGAAATTCAATATATTTATTAAACTTTTCTTATTTTTATGCATATACCAATATTTTGTGCGTTTATTACTTTAAAAGAAAAAAGGTAATAACGTGGAAGGAATTTTGTAATATACGTTGAACAACATCGAAGTTGGTCAGTCCTAATCTGTTTTACAACTGTATCTTATTCTTACATTTATAAGTCTCAACATCCTTAACTGTTGTTATGTTGACTGAAGTATATAAATAAATAATGTAGAAAAATAATTAAACTTGAGATTACTTTTTGTGTCATTACTTTTATCACTATTTCGCTACCTGTTGATAGATCTTCCCCAAATTTGGCATGAAGGTT
>NW_013666253.1:350655-368392 GCF_000517525.1 Limulus polyphemus
AGGTTTTTTGGGCCCTTGCGGACATACACGCAAAGTTGCGGTTTCACATTTGTGTGTTTTGCAGTTTTTATGGGCGTTTTTTACAATTACATATAAGGGAAGCAACTTTTCGTGTCCTAAATGAATAAAAATTCTATAACCCGAGAGCTTTCGAAAGGAGGACCTTTCTTCTTCACGAGCAAACTGGGATAACCTTTCATTAGTCATGAATTTACATACTTTAGTCTAGGTCTTTAGTCTTGTTTATTTTATAGCAAAGCCACATTGAGCTATCTGCTGTGTCCGCCGTGGGGAACTGAACCCAGAATTTTAGCGTTGTAATTCCGTAAAACTTAGCGCTGTCCCACCGTGGGATATCAAGAATTCACCCGATTTGTGTCTTAAGGTCCGCTTTCCGAGGAAACACTTGTTTATTTGAACTTGAAAACACTTTCCGGAAATGTCGCCTCTTGCAAGAAGGGTTATTAGGGTTAAAGGAATTTCGGAATTCATGTAAACAAGGGATAAAATGTAAAGTTTGTCAAGATGCATTTTTTTTTGTTTTGATTTTAAACGTAAGTATTAGTAGGCTATCGTTACGATATTTTTTTTTTTCATGTGAACTTTGGGATTAATTTTTAATATTTATGGACAAACACACTTGCTTATATATATATATTTTCTGTCATGGAAATCCAGTTCGTTTTGATTATTGTCACTATTTAGCTTATCCCTAAATCTTTCATCACACCTGTTTTCCAAATTCTGTTAGCGTACCCCCATTATCCCCTTGGGCTTGGCCGCGTCGTGTTGATACTAAAATTAGCTCATACGTCACGTTGAACTACTAGGGGATCTACAGTTGGACGCCCTACTACAGGGACAAATTTTCCCGCCAAAAAGTCTTTCAACCGACATTTGCTTTGAAAGTGAACATGACTGACAGGCTATAATTCAACCAAGAAGTGTATAAATCTATAAACGTTGTAGATTAAAGCCAGTAGTTGGAATTAAACGTGTTCTTAAGCATGAAGTTTCCACTAGAATGCATAGAAATATTGCATAACTTAGAAATAAAATGTAGATATTAAATTTTTCGGTTGTTCAAATTACAAATGTGGTCTTTTAATTTTAAAAGTCAGAACTTAAACAACAAAATACGCCCTAATTCTGGAATCAACAACATGCAGGGGATCGCACCTTTGTTTGACACGATATTTATTTTTGTTGTGTGTGTGCTTAAAAGAATATGATTAATGAATTGAACTAAAGAAATAAAAACGACTTTATGATTTCATGAAAGTTCAGTTTTAATACCCAACGTTGCATTTGATAGTTTCGTCAGGAATACCAGCCATACACAAATACAAAACGTGCTGTAAAATTTAAAGTTGCCTGTAGATATCAGCCCATCTATTTTACTTTAGCTTATGCCCACCACATTCCATTATGCATTGGATAACTCACGCCTGCGAATTTAAACTTCATAAAACTTGTTTTGGTTTTAATAATTGATTTTTTTCATAATTCAGCTATGCAGATTTCGAAAATGATAATAATTTGTTTTCTGTCTCGTAAGGATTTTTTATTAATCGGAAAAAAAGCTCTTACTTAAATCAAATTATTATTTCGTTTACCACAATGAACATTTTTTATTATTATCTTTAGTAACAAAAATACAAACAAACTGAAGAAAAGGGAAAACATTGGTGTCAAACGATTATGCATCCTCATTCATCCTGATTTTTTGTGTGTGTGAAATCTTCGTCTTTTAGTCTCAAAACTACGTGGTGTGGTCTTTCTTTTACGTATTGCGTTATGACGTTTAGTGAAAAATCTGTACGTGATGGAGAAAAATGGATATTATTTTCGGATTCAGCGTACAGGAGTTACTGTAGAACGTGTAAAAATTTCAAGACAATAAAACCATAGCAGGCCTGTGTAATTGAAGTAACTAAAAGTCAATGACCTTTAATAGATAATAGAGAATTTTCTTCTATATTACGCTAATATTTCATGACAAGTGTTTGGTTAGAACCAATTGGATGTGTTGATGACATATATCAGCCAGGTATACTGGAGGTAATGGTTTGGACTCGTAACTTATTGACTTACACAGATCCAAACGACTTTAATTGTTTTCTGTAATAGGGTTAGTTGATATTACTAAGTGGGATGACAATGAAAAATTATAATACGTTTGAGTCAATTATAGTGAAAACTGTTCGGGAAATGGGAGAATATTACACATTATATTTCTTGTTTATTTAATTTTACTTCAATCAACGCAAAATTTTTGTGTTACAAAAAATGCACTATTTGTAACAAATGCCAAGTAAATTCTTATGTTCTCTATCTAAAATACGGTTGGTTGACTGTTCTTAAGCGCAAACTACACAATAGGTTTATTTTCGCCGTGCGCCACAGCGGGGAGTCGACAACTACAGAAATACACAACAAAAACATTAGTTTTTCAATGATACAGAAACACACACAAAGTTGCAACAGTAGAATGTAAATAATACACGAATTATCTGAATAAAAGGAACATAAAAAACAACATTAAAGTATAAAGGATAAAAAAAAAACCTGAAAGAAAGTTTAAGCAAACTGTTTCTAGTATTCTGACAAAGAATTCCGGAAATCATACAAAGTTGTTTCAAGAGAATGACCAGACAATTTCCTCTACACTAGAGGACAAAACGACCTTTGACACCTCAGGGTTTTCGGTGAGTGCAAACCCACCTCCCTCCCCACTAGTCTCAAGTTTCTTCCACCATTTCGAAATAGTTCCCATTGAGTTACCATTTCCACACAGCATGTCGTTAACACCAGGGAGAAGAAATCCTCATTGAATGCTGTACAAACGCTTGGACCACAAGTCTCTTGCTATGTGCTTAATGTACATGTTTTGATATTGAGGTCAAAGGTATTTGACCTTGTATGAAGACAAGAGTACCATTGACCTGGGGATAGTAACAACTAAATATGGAATTAAGATCTGTAGAGGTAGGGTAATTCAGTTATTGTCAATGTAGAAAAATGATGTTTATAACTTTAAAAATTCTACATGTTTTATATTACCATTATGTATATATTTATGGTTTGTACGTGCTAATTTTACACCTTTGGCAACATATTTTTAGATGGTTTTCAAAAATTATATTCAGCGTTTGCATGGTACTTTATATTTATACTGACTTGTTGAGAAACCAACTGAAAGAGACCAAATAAAGGCAGTGAACAAGACAAATGAACACGAATTCCTAATCCAAGTTTTCAACAATCCTGTAAGGAATGCGTTAACTTGAACGTTTTTATTAACACATAATTACATTAATTTGAAATTTCTAGATTAAATACTTTATGATAAAATGAAAAAGAACTGATAAAGAAATACGATTTGAATGTCATTTGAAATGTGAGCAAATAAATTTGAAACAGAACTTGTATGGAGCTGTTCAACTCGTGTTTATTATTAGTCTGAAATATTTTTTAATTTTTTTCATTCACATGTTTTGAACGAATTGAAAAATGGTTTAGATTTAATTTTCGTCCTAAGAAAACTTTAGAGGCTCCAAACTGGAAAACATTATTGAAATTGGTATTTATTCAGTTAAAATATCTTAATGAGAAATGAAAAAAATATTAGAAATAGTTTATACAAAAATTTCAAATAGATAACAATCATACAGTTTTGATATTGAAGCTGTATGATTTTTAAACGTTAGCTTCATGTTAAAATACAGTGATAACCATTTTTCTAGCATGAGATTTATTTAACAATGTAAGTTACATAAACTCTTGACAACTATTTTTGAGTGACCCAGAATATGGGGGAAAATTTAGACATTAAACAACGAAAAGGAAATCTGATTTAGCCGACGACGTAACATAATTTCTATAAAAAAATGGAATTAGTTAAGTATTATAAACTTGAATTGCCAGCATTTTTTATTATTTAGTTAGTTAGTACTTAAATCTTGAGGCTTAAATGTTGTTGAAAGTAAAACTTATAAACCCACCTAGCTATGATAAAGGTAGATCCTTCTATAAATTTGCGTTTACTTCACAAATGTAGTATGTTTTATATTTAATGCACACAATACACAAACAATTATTAATACACTCTTGTCAACAATGGAACAAAAAAGCAGTTATCATGGCATGCAAACTTTACACTGTAGTCGATAGCTTTCAATGGTTTGTTTTGAAATGTATCAGATAAAGTGTATCAATACATTTTATCTTCATAATTCTTTCTTTAAAAGCAGATTTTTGATCCAATACTTAGTTGATCCTATCACGCTAATTCTGTATTTTACAAGAACCTACTCGAAGATGTTTTTATTTAAAAGTAACTAACACATTTGAAATGAGTAATTTTAATATAAAAAGCATTGGAAAAGAATTTTTCAGTTTGTTAGAAAATGATAATCGCAGAAGTTTCTTGTTCATTACATATAGTGTGTGTATTGGTACACAAAAATTTGTTTATTTATAAGTTGATTTATAATTTTTACAGTTCTGATGTTATTCTGCTCAGAAGTTCTTAACAATATGTGTAAAGTATATTTTTACTAACACGACTTTGTAACAGTTAAGTATATTGTTATGTATCTTTCGAACAGCAGAATGGAGACTTCGTTCATATTTATTTCCTGTAACTAATTGTTTAATTGAATGAGACATTCGTTTGAAAATCGTCAAATATTACAACTTTTAAACACGAACGTGATACGGCTTACACAACATTGTCGTCAGAAACTTATATATAAATGTTTATAAAATTAGTTACAGTATTATAACGATTATAATGTGTAATGTAAAAACAAAAGAAGTGAAATGCAGTGAATTAATATCCGGTATTAACATTTTCAACTTTTTAAAAAATATTTTATACATCTCTCAGTATCAATCTATGGATTTAAATGTTCTTATTTTATGCCACATCAATGGTCGGTAGACACTAATATACATATTTTCAGATCTTTAGCAAATATTGAAATGTCAATTAATATTTAATATCTTTTTTCAGTTTTACTGCGTGCAAATATAAGGCTTAGAAATTTCCTTGGAGGCAGAATAATACTCTCGTCAAGTGCATTTCAATTGACCAATGACACTTGACCTCTTTGTTTCACCCACTGACCATACGAAAGGAAACGAGGTGGTCAATGGTTACAAATGTCAAGGGTATAAAAGGGCTACTTTTTATCTTTATTGTATCAATTGCGATCCTGCTGAAGATGATACAGCTCAACATGGCGCCATTAATACGAAACCACTGCAGTGACATATAGTTTTTCGGTAAGTACACTAGTATAGATAGTTTGCATGGGTTTAGACAGTAGCTGTATACATTATTCTACTACAAAAGTACCGAGTAAAAAGTTCAAGATGATGTCTACTCTACAACCACTGTTGTTTAGATCCCTATCTGTATTAATAAAACAAGTTTGACTAAGTAACTTTTCAAAAATTATCTTAGTTCACTATTTTTATAAGGGGTGATGTTATTGACGTTATACATTCAAATTGTTATCAAATATACACTTTGCTATTTTAAATTTCTTGGTTTGGTATACATTTCGTGTATATCAGTCTGTTTATCTTTTAAAATATAAATTGTTTTATTTCTAATTTAATCTTGTGACTGTTACCGATCCTATTTGAAAATTGGATCTATCCCCCGGCAAGTTACAACCAAACTATAACTTATATAGCTGAACCATTTTGTCAGTTGCGGCGTGGGGAGAACGGACAGATATTTCGAAAAATTCCCGCCATCAGTATTGAGTTTGCTATATTCTTATTCGACTTTTTTTTTTTTATCTTGTTTCTATAGCAATAATTGATGATATTATTCTAATTCTAAAATGTTTTCCAAAGATTAGTAAACTTTAATTACGGGTAACAATAATATAGGTATCTGGAATGAATATTAGGCCTAGATGTGTAATTGGTTTTACATAGTTTTGGGGAATATCTGGCGGTAACTGGCGTAGATTTTATTAAAAGGGAAATTTTCGTTGCGACGTTTTAAAAATTTTATTGGTAACATTTAAAAAAATATTGTCACGCTCCCATTTGTAGCATTTTCTTGGTGGCTTTTCGTCTTTGTTAAGAACTGAGGTTGTATACTGTATTTAATATTTTACTTTCAGTACAGTTTAGCAATTATTTTTCGTTTGTTTTGTATTGGTCGAACACTATCTTACGCTAATAGTGTTAAGGATGTCAGTTTATAAATTACACACATCTATATATAATATAACATTCGGCGACAATGCTTTAAAGATAATTAAAAAAAAAAAAACCTAATAAAACTCGAATGCTCTGGAATTTTATAAAACGTGATTTACCAAACTTTTACAATCTTATAGGTCGCGGTTTAGATATTTTCAGTACTTATTTATAGCCGAGTAGTCTCTAGTGTAATCTGTTTGCTTCAATCCCCAAAATTTCAAAGTTCGTTCGTAACTCGAACTGAATATTTTTAAGGCAAAGTACAAATACTATGCTTCCCTTAGAAATGTGTGAAAGACGTTGTACGGTATTGTTTGTAGTTCTGAGTGAAAATGTACCATACTTGTTCATATGATAGTATCAATTAATTAACTTAATATTAAACTTTTCAATTGTATTAAATGTATTTACCCAGTTTTTGTGAAATGATTTCAGTGATGTTAATGCTTAGTAAGTGCATAGTTAAATAATGAAATCGATCCAACATTAGATTTTTTTACTTTTATATATTCTTATTGAATGTTTGTTGTAATAAAACGGACACAAAGCACACGTTCCTGTACCATAGCTGGATAATCTTTTGTGTGGGAAGAAATAGGCCGATACCTTAAGAACCGGTTTTCAGGAGGTGGAACAACAGGGCCTGTAGCCTCGTGGTCTAGGCGATTATATCCGGACAGGGAAGTTAGCTTTGTTTTATCTAATAGCATCTGGTTGTTCTGTCTCAGCTATAAGATAGTGATTCAAATGGCGCATACTGTTATTCCTCTGAAGTACGGGTGCTTTTAATTGATTTAATATTCAATTTGTTAAATCGTTGATCGTGTAATTGTAGTTTTATGTTAAAATATTTTTTACTGAACTTTAGTAGTTGTCCTTCCTGATGCCACCTTCACTGCACCACGCGTGTTTTCTTAGAAAGCATTGTTAACTTAAAATGTAATTCTTAAAGTCAGTCGCCGGTTGAAAGTGGTCATAACAGGCCTGCGTTCTCTCAATCTTTCATGGGCACGGACGTAAGCGTCCCCTTAGGCGAGCATACCACAGTTTTACATGCCAGACTTTCCATGCTACGGATTGGCCCGTCCGGCCCACGTATGGTCATTATCAAGGGGGGAGGTTTTTGGTCTTGTCCCTGCCCATTTTGATAGCGTAGCAAGTTTCGCGGAGGTAGTTGTGTCGCGCAGTTCGCACTGTTTCTAACGGCTGGCTTGGTGTGGCGCACTTGTTTTGATGGTGAGGTTTTCCAATCTTCCGATTCGCGCAGCTTTTGAGTTAAGGACACAGTATTGAGGCTGTTCGATTCGACGTTGTGTAGTGCTACTATTATTGTGAATTCTTCCACGTATTGGGGATACCTCTGCATCGAATTTTCAGCGCTTCAGTTTATGCATGTTAACCCTAATATTAGTCTTAAGAGTAGTCACTATAAACCATAGAAGACTGGAAATTCTTGGGCGAATGTGATTGTTTATCTTTGACTGTGGATGATTGTGATTCTGGTTCATGTGTACTTGTTACCATGACTAGATCCACACTCATCCATAGAAACTGATATTTCTTCGATGCACGCGCAAACTGCCAGCTGCTGTTTCAAGATGGATTTTTCAAGCCGGTATTTGCGTTACTGGCTGTAAGAGAAAAACACACACACAAAATTAACAATTTCTATTCAGGGGTTATAACACTTGTTCTATTATTTTTATTTCTTGTTCATGAGTTATATATGAAATAATATTTACGAAGTGATTTATTTTTCATATTTTAAACTACATTAAATCTCGAACAATAAGTACAGGATCTTGTATCTCCAATATTTGAATGTAACGGTTTTTGAATTAACGCTTACGGTGGGATAGGGAAAACCGCCTTTCCGCGCACCAGTGTCTCTTAACAACCTGTACATCGCTACAGGGAAGGAAGGGGAGGGAGCGGCGGTGATCAACTTTTTTTTTAGTCAGAAATTCCTTCTCACGCTCAGACACGACAGCCATTGAAACTCGATTGTTGAAAATTACAAGACGAGTTGTAGTTGGTTTGAAAATTTTTTGATAGTAAAATATGAACTGCTTCTGTTAAATCTGACGCATAGGATTATTTTTTTGTCGGCACATCTATTAAATAGTTTGTTATTAAAGTTGTGATACTCTTTTTAACACGAACTACTGGAGAGGGGGGGGGACTGACACGAAATGGTATACATAAACAAGAAAAGATGCATATCCGATTATAATATATGAGCTGCAGTAATATACAACTTCAAATTTTGCACATTATTGTAAACACCAACTTCAGATAACCCTTCTCTGTATTAACTTATTATTATTCATGTATATAAGTATAGGAATTTTCCAAGTATTAACCAGAAGACAACCAAAAGCTAGTGTACTCGCCGAGTGGATGTTCACTCGGTCATGCAGATTTATATCATCACCGGGTAAACATTCATCCGGGATCTGAACACACAAATCTTCGGCATCTACAATGTCTCCATCTGGTGGTAGAGAAGCAAATTATAGTCTTAATGTGTTTTTTTTCCAAGTTTGTTTTTTAATTTGACCTCTTCGTTAGTATTTAAGCCTGGTAGAGAAAGCCAGCGTGGATATATGAATGTACAGAGAACAGTAGTTACTTTGAGTTCCTTGTAATTTATGATTCTGTTAGTTTCGAGCTGGTGAGCCGTAAAGTGTGTGTTTTGCACTTGTCGAGAGCGATGTTATCGAGATTGTGTAGAGCTGTGATTTATAGCGTGTATTGTAGAAGTTGTTAAGTTTAAAAGTGACGAGAAACGTACTGATTGTGGAACTTCAGTGTACTAAACGTTATATCGAGGAAGAATAACTGGTTTAATCAAGAAGGGACTTGTATCGCTGAAGATCCTCTGAAAGAATTTCTACTGGAAACAAGCAAATATGTGACAGTTCATTACCAGTCCTTGCCGTCATCATGTACTCCTAACAAGGTCCAAACGCAACTATGGAGAATCAGTTAAGGATTAGGAGTTGTGCTTAAACCTACGACGTCTCAACTACTGCCTTCCGCTGTCTGCAGCCAGTTGTGGGAAGGCAGTTACCCTTAATATTTAGATATAACCTTAAAGTAGAAATAAACCACATTAAATTTCTAAAATTGTAAAACTCCCAACATCCACCTTTTTAAATATAAGATGTGCAAATTGTCCCAACAAATAAGCAAATGTATTCTTGTAGTTCAAATAAACCACCATATATTTCTACTCCCAGCCTCCGTCCTTTTTAAACATTTATTACAAAATGTTACTAAAAAGTAATTTTATAGCATCAAAGTCATCAAGTTTTCACTTGCGTTATGGACCTGGTGGGTTATTATCAGAACTGCAGCTGCTGGAGAAGTTGACTAAAATACTGTGAAGTTTCATCTGCATCAGAAGTTTAGTTTACAAGAAGAAGAAACAGAATTTATTTATACCCAGTAGGTATACTCTTGAAGACATTAATCAACTTTTTGTAAAATTAATTAAACATTTAAAAAATATTGAATATTGTTTCTTGTAATATACTGACTAAAAATTTTATAAACATAGATAAAAATTAAATAGAAACTAATTGAAACAACAGTTTTGATTTTGTTGGCTCATAACGAACAATTCTTACGGCCCTTGGAAAGCAAAGACTCATTTTCGTCACTTTTACACATTAAGACGTTGTTGATCTTGTAATATGATTTTCATTTATTTTAAGTCATCTGCTTTATTTTTAATTTTATTATTCCGTAAGGTAAATGTATTGTAAACCTTCAGTTACATTTAGTATCTCGGTGCCTTTCATCAATATTAAGCTTAAGGTGAATCAGAATCTCGTACACCACAAACATGGCTTTTCCAAAACCTATAAACTAAATGCCCCCACTTAAACAATTCAGTACTGTAGTTTCTGGTTTGGGTAAGTATTTACTAATAAAATTAAATCTGGATACCCTCATGGTTAGGTTTGGTTTAAAACTATTCGGTTTCAAAATGACTCTGCAACACTTTTTTCCCATCAAAATTTGCTATTTCAGGAAGTTCATTATGACCAGATCGACAGTCTTAGCATGGGATATCAAGTTTCACCTGTTTTAGCTAAAAGACAGAAGTTGTAAAGTGAAGCAGCAAGTTTCGATCAATTAAAAACGCGATTGCTGTTGGTAGAGAAGACGTACAAACGGTCCTGTTAGGATATCGGACATCCACAATCTAGATGAGACTGGTTTACACTAAAAGGCGGCGATTTCAATGTAGAAAAAACAAAGATTGCATAACAGTTGTTTGAGCAAGTGACAAATTGTAGCCATTTTGATTGTGGAATGTAAGTGGCCAAGTAATTTCAATCGCGATTGAAGGTTCAGGACGAATATGAATGGTTGGATGACCGCATTGTTCTCGGAATGGCAACGGTATGGTGATCCACCAATCCAGCCTAATGTGAAGTAATGTATTCTCAACTGGGAAGTTTCGAAAAAGAATTCAGTTCAAAAAATATTATTCTGTGGAAAGTGAATTCTTTTTTGTACATTTGACCTTTACGGCGTATCTTGGTATTATGTAATTGGTTTGAATAAAATATTTTATAAGGAAATGCCACTAATTATGTAATTTGTGTAATTATCGACGATATACAGAACAACAATAAACCGATAAATTTATTGTATACTTATTTTGAACACTTACATTTACCGATCGATAGTCCATGCTATGAACAAGTCTCCATTGTATTCAAAGTGACTTAATTCCAATACCCGGATGTCTCCGTAATCACGACGAATTGGTTCATTACAACTGTCGATCACAGAGGTTTCAATTTAGTTATAAATATGTTCTAAATTTGTATATTTAACGTACGTCATGTTCAAATTGTCTTTAGCCAGTCAAAGAGCCCATAAATTTGAATTACTCCAATAAATATTGGAGTAACCCCCAAAGCTTGTTTTTTAAAAAAAACTTTCTTTAAACTTGCACTGTATGCTTTGTATAACAGAACAGCCAAGACACTACTTATGTCTAAAAATACCAGTCTTAGTAACGTTTCTAAATTTTTCCTCGTCGTATTTTCCTTTGCAGAAATCACGCGATATTCGAGGGTTTAGGCAAGAGAGTCTAATGACACAACATCGAAATAAAAAGTATGTAATGACAGTTTCGTGCAATTGTTTCTATTACGCCTGATCAGTAGCTCGAAACGTCGCTTAAATACATTTTAACTCGTTATGCATTGCGATATAATACTTGTACCTTAATATCGCCATTTGTATGTTAGTAACTGAAAACAATCACTTTGTTCTCAAACATTTCTCGATGTAAAACGAAGTTTACTACAAGTTCTGTAAGGTTGGTAATAATGAACACTACATTAGGGGTAGGGAGTTGTAGTAAACCTTTGTAAATATCAGCAGAATCCTACTTCTCAATTTGCAGCATTCCAACGCCAAAAACCCTGTATATACGTACTTAAATGTTTGATTCCAAAGCCACTGGCAGTGGACTATATTTTTTAATAAGAACGGGTGGTATTTTATGTAGAATTGAGCAAATTACTAAGATCCACTTGTCTTTAGTAATTTGAATTAATTTTGCGATAAATAACTACTACGATTTATGATGTCTTAATGTCTATACAAAATGATAAAACCACAATAACCCGAGGTACTTCGAAAGGTGGACATTTTTTCAGAGGCAAATTGGGAATGGTGGTGTAATCGAATGAGTGATAAAGGGAGTTGAGTGACGTCATCTGGTCTTCCAAGAAATGTTTTTTCAATGTTCTGTTATATATTTCATTTCCGTTACAATGTGAAGCGATGAGAGTTTGGGATATTTTGCTTTAGAAGTTGTTAAAAAAATGAAATAAAAAATACACTTACGTGTTTAAGCAAGATAAAGGCGACATCTGATTGAAAGAGATGCTAAGCTAATTGAAATTCGATGACCAGGAACCCACTTTGAGACTAATAATGGCTGGAGACGGCTTGAATGGGTAATGAAGAGAAACTTTAATATAACAGCAAATGTACAACGTACCTGATGATAAAACCTTGTCGAAACGTTGTACATTTGCTGTTATATTAAATGTTTTTCTTCATTACCCATTCAAGCAGTCTCCAGCCATTATTAAGCTAATTGATTTATGCAAACGAGTATGGACAATTAATCTAAGAGTTCACGCTGAATGAAAAAAATAAGCAAAGACTACAAATTTTTCTGACACGAGGTGAAACCAGTGATAGGAGATCACCGATTTGAGGATCTAGATTGAATTCACTGTCTTGTCATTTTAGCGTTGATAACAGTGAAAATTACCGATACATTTATAAAGGACACTTTTCTTATTAAGTTTATTGCATTGCTTATACCTCCCTAACCGTGTTTAAACACTTTATGATAATATTTTGTTTCATATCCCCACTGCTATTAAGTACTGTTATGATAATTTGTATTCTTCGTGAGATTTACACGCGATAACAAAACGATCTAAAAACATCCGAATAATCTAAATATGTGGTTGTTAAAACATCTTCTGGCGATAAAAATTTTTAGAAAAAGTTGACAAAAAAAAACTGCTTTTTTTCTCCTACAGCAATTTCTGTACTTTTAGACAGCCATTAAAGTATTGAAGAAACTTAAAATACCCTCCCCGAATATCGGTGTGCAAGTGGAAACACTTTTCAGGTTAACTTCTGGAAATGACCAATTTTTCTCTAATGTCAAAACCATAATTTATATAAATTTTTATGTAAAATGAACCGTAACTGCCCAGATTGTCAACAGGTGTAGACACCAATAACCCAATCGTTAAAACTTTTATTTAAAAAAAAATCATTTCCCAATTTCCAGCAATAAAGGAGAACAAATTATTTTTATTTAAATTATTATTTTATCTTGAACACATTTTCACTACACAACCAAACTTTACTAGAACAAAAAAAAATTACAAGCCTTACATAGTTAGAATTTGGAAGTTTCACGTTATTAGACTTTACATTAAACCAAGATTACACCAACATTTTTATAACACTACTTAAAACAACATAAAAGCAATTATTTGTATAAATAACCTCAGAACACTTTTAGTCGAGACTTTCTAATAACGGGTTAGCCCAAGTGACTACATAAATAATTTAACAACTTAATACAATCAAGTGGCAGAATTTCACCCATAAAAACTGCTGACCAGATATAGTTGTCTACAGAGGGTTATGTATTTGTACACGTAATAACTTAGCTACCACCACTTGTACATGGGATGACTATTAATCATGACTGACAAGCACTATACTGAAAAAACAAATTCAAGCTTACTGTTTTGCTTCACAATGATTTACACTAACAGCACTACACCTTGTACTTCTCCATTATCAAACTTTTTTTTTTATCAATTGAAGTATTTTCTAATACCCTGGAAGTTTATTGTTCTCCAAAAAAGGCAACATATATTATCAATACCAGCTAGAATTTTAACAATTAAAATCATACAATGTACAAAGCAGAATACATGAAAGACCGCTTGATGATGCTGGGCAAACTGGCTGGCACACTTTCAAACTGACAAAATGCCAGCTTATACTGAAATATTAAAACAAATCACATGACCAGACAAATTCAGAGAATCATGTAAGTCTGTTTAGTATACCCATTTTTGTAATTTAAGACTTGCTGTAAGTGTTTTACAATTCTAATGACTATGCTAGTGTTTTATGAAACAATTTTCATTTAATGAAAAAAGGCTTTATTGTTTTTGAAGTTTGCAGCAGAAAAGAGGGAATGCGCACGAGAAGATTAGTTTTCTTGAGTATCTGTTGGCTCCTCTCCATCCCCTTGTGTGTCAGATGTCCATAACTAAAAAACAAAAGAAGTATCTGAATTATCCTGAAAACAAACGTTACTATTATGTACATGTTGATTCAGAAGTCCACTGATAAGATAAATAATTCAGAAATAGTGAAATATATAAAAATTGTTATTAGTACCGAATGAGGGTTTTGGATCTACCATGTTAACAACTATCAGCAAGGTCACAGAAATTTTCTTAATGTACATCATATGTGAATGGTAACAAAGTAAATTATAACAAGTTAAACATTGATAACCAAATTCAAGATACAAAAATATCAAAATACAATTTGAAATGTTACACAAACCAAGGTTCAAAGTGTGATGTCAGAATTTTGCAATATTGGGTCACCATACCTTTGGAGAGTTCAAAAGGTTAAAAAGTATGAAAATAAGATCCCCCTACACAAGGTAGCACATAAGCACAGTGCTGTAGTTTTACTAAAATTAGTTATTATTATATAAGGCTTGGGATTCCACTAGATTGTAGGCTAAGTGGGCAGATAAAGAACAGTTTTCAATATTGGCAGTAAAGCTTCCATATTACCACAACTGGACCACCATTTTATTAATACTGCCTAGATGCTCATCTCATTTATAATTATAACTTTAATTAGTAATTAGTCAATTTAAAATGATTAATTTGTAATCGTCTGTGCCTTTGCATTTAACACATGATACACATTAATAAAAGTTTTAGAAGCCCTCAATAATATCACAAGCTTACAAGACCTCATTCCATTTCACCCAATGTGTGTTTAATTATATACATTCTTATATCATTCCCTGCTAAGCAGTTACTTATGAACAATAAAACAGGTTATTTTAGAAGTACATTTCATTGTACTGCTGTATTAAATAACTGCCTTCTAGTTGTATGTATGAGGTTACTACTAGTAGCGGGATTGAGTAGACAAAATTTCAGATGAAACCCAAGACAGACTCTAAGAGAATGTTAGTGAAAATGTTTATTTTAAGAGAAATTCTCATTTTTACCACTATTCCAGTCATATTAATTCCATCATGACACTACTATCTTTAGGTTTCTTCCTAGTCTCTAAGTTACACAGTCAAGCACAAGGTCTGTAATCAGCCCCTACTTAACAGTCCATGGTGGCCGTTTACAAAATAGGGCAATAAGAGTTGATTTATATTGACTGAATTGTACTGCTGTTAAACTCAGATGTGGTAGTAGCATGCCACTGAACTATGATGACCTTTGATTAATATGGCACCCTTTGCACTTTCATCATACAGAAAGTTCATCAAGTGGAATGAGGTTCATGATCAAATATGCTAAGACTATTCTCGCAAGTCTGAATTTAATAATAATTAATATCCAGTTTTGTAATTTAAACTTTAAAACATTGACTTAGTTTCTCAGTAACAGTATTACTGCACATCACTAGTCTAGGCCAATTAATGTATCAGTCATAGCAACCAACAGGGTCACATGAAGTTATCTGAGAGCTGTTCTGTGTACATAAGAGGATCAGAGTTAAATTATTTCTTGGTAAAAATAAATGGACCAGTACTGGGCCCAGATGTCATGAGACTTAACAAGGTGCTCTAACAAACCCTCACAAAACTCAATTTATAGACACTCTTGAACATTAAGGTAATGGTGCCTGTGAAAGGGAAGGACTGTTGATAGTTTTTTTTTTAATAGTTGGTAGGAAAAGCCCCACTTTCACCTATTCCCAGTTATATGTAATACATATACAGAGAGAAATTGATGATTAAAAATATATTGCCCGTTCCTTCCTTGAAGTTTCCCGACTGCCACTGCTTTGGATTTAGGCTCTTCTGCTATTCAATAAACCTACAATGCCCTTCACTAACAGTCTGCTATGATATAGGAAACAAATAGGCACTACAAATTCCAGATAGAGCCTACTTTAAAACATCTTTAACAACACTCTCAGTTCATTAGCATGAAAGATAATAAATTTATTCCAACTTTACTTACTGTGAGGTTATCTCTAAGAAGCTGCATTATGAGTGTACTATCTTTATAAGAGTCTTCATTCAGTGTGTCTAATTCTGCAATGGCATCATCAAATGCCTGAAAGAAAACAACAAAAAATTAATATAAGATTATGAGGTGAGCAGAAGTCAGTGTGAGTTTAGAACAGATAAGAAAAAAAAAGTTTAAAACAAAGCTTCAAAAATATATTTACAAACCATGTGCTAGTAACAACTCTCACAAGAATAATATGATACAGTGATCCTAAACAAATAATTATTTTTACAACTGTTTCCTGTGTTGTCTAGTTGATTTCATATTTAATGTATTAATGTACTTTATAATCAGGCTGGTGGTAGCAGTCTATGTAAGGATGGCTCAGACTGTTCATCGAAATGATATTTTAATAATCTCTTCAAAAGGTCACCAGAACTTTACAATACCATACATTGTTTTCATTTATAACAATGTATATATGTTTTGGGAATGTCTGTAAATATCATAGCAAAAAGTTTGAATTTCTTGTTGTTCTTTCTTTCTTTACATAACTCAAAACCAAAATAATGGTGTCAACTAAATTCACTGAGGTGACAATTTCAAATAGAGTATCTACTTTTGTAAGTAATATTAACTAGGAGTAATTTTTAAAAAATCGCAAGTCTAGTGTAAACAATGTTATCATTACCCCTTGAAGCTAGCTTTCTTACAGGAATTTGGTGTTTCTTTAAAAAGCTTAATTACAGGGTGAAACAAGGATTACCTGCCAATAACGGATAAACAATATTACAGTTGGAACCTCATTGTAATAAGAAAACTGGTTATAAATACAACTTTCTTATGTCTATTGAAACACTGCTTTAAAAAACAACACTAATAATGATGCAAATTCCATCCCTACTATCTTGTTTGCATTTTTTTTTTAAGGATTGATACTAGCCATACCTACATGTACTCCTCTTTTTGAAAATTTGTATTTACCTGTACATTTTACAATTCTTTCACAATCTGTTATGTTTTCAAGTTTAATTCATTTACAGAAAATACAACCCTTTTTCACAACTGCATTTTGCTTAACCATAAAGTAAGAATAACTTTTAAAATGTATAAAGCTTTGTTGTGATTATTATAATTACTTCCACAAAACTAAAGAGACAGAAGTCACTATTTGCCACAGTATAAGAAAACTTTCATGTAACAATGAGGTTACAGAATTATGTACAACATGCTAATTAATACAACCATTATTGATTTAAGATATTCCAATTATTATTATTCCATCTTCATAAACACTGTTATGGACCTTTTCAATATAATTATTTCTTAAATAATTGTGGCAGTTAAGTTGATCATTCAGCCAGACCTATAAGTTTGTGTTCTGTTGGTTAGAGATGGTTTAAACAAACTCTGTCAGTCTAGATTTAATAATAACTGGCTGGAAAAATAAAGGAAAAGCTATAAATTGAAATACCAATTATGCATACTTAGTCAATTTTGAGAAAATAAACACTACGCAATGACAAAGCCTTTATAACATTATTATTGTATCACTTTTGTAGATGTTAGTGTATTCTTCATTTTTATTAAATCTAATATGCTCTTAGGAATTATTTAACTACATTTAAAGAGGCTTTACAATGATTATCATCTTTTTGGATCTTCAGTACAGAAATATAGGGGGGGGGGGGGGGAGGACCCGAAAA
>NW_013666253.1:368484-370357 GCF_000517525.1 Limulus polyphemus
GTCATCCTCAAAATTTTTATTTTCTAAAAATCGGGTTTCTTGTTATCAGCTTTACCCCCCCCCCCCCCAAAAAAAGAGGCTCTTCTAAGGTTTTATAGTTTTCCTAGCACATTTCTGAAAATTTTTACTGGCAAGGGGGCAATTGTTAATATTTTCAACATACCTATAAACTAATCCATACAAATAAATATATCTCTCACCACAAAATAATGTTTTACTAGAATCACATGTAAACACTAAACACAACTTACAACAGATCCTAAAATATGGATGTAAACCATTATTGCAAATACAGAAGGTTGATTTATTATATGAAAAATTCATTTCTCATTTTCTAATGTAAAATTCTACAGGTTTTTTTTTTTTTTATGTCTAACCCTTCACAACCCCGTAATTATCTCCAGTTTTTACATGGCCAAAATGATTACGTCAAGTTTTGAAAAATTATTTGGCATGTGGAGGGATTTTACCTTGACCCTCAAATAACCTCAAAGATTAGATTTTAACTAAAATGTTGAAGCTCTCTTAACCTTTGTTTTGGATAAAGTAATTTAAAAAAATCTAAACTGCTAGACGTAATTTTTGCCCCCTGTTGTGATTATTATTGAGCTGTAGGAAATCATGAAATTTCCAACCCATGCAGATATAACTTTTTCAATTTTTAATTACAATTTGCAAGTTTCTGAAGCTGACCAAAATTGTAAATATGGCATCTGAAATCTGGGGTTTCGTTCATTCTTATGATCTACTTGGCATACATCTAACTTCCTTTTATGTGTGGCTACGCTAGATTGTGAAGTTAAAACTTTTCTTACTATGTTTCAAGGCCATATAAGTTAGTAATGGTTTTCTATTATTTGTAATCCACGGAAAGGTAACAAATTAATCTAACGAGTTTCCCTGTCAATAAGTTTGGTATCAAACTGTAGATTACAATTCAAATTTTAGTGCTATACATTACTAAATTTCTTAATTTTAAATCAAATATTAAAAAAACAGAGATAAACACCGATTTCTGTGTGTCACGTTGATGCAGCACTGGTTGAAATTAGATGATTGTGAAGTCAAAATACTAAGTCTATAGTTTTGAATGAATTAGAAACTCAAATTACCAATATTGACAAGCTAGAATATAAAATAAGAGCCTCTTTTCAATTTGCTTAGACATTACTCATGTAATAAATCAAACACAGTGGCACCCTACCCACCTCTTTCCATTTTTGGAAACACTCCCTTAAATGACATGAATAACTAACTATTCAGAAGCTCAGAATGTCCCCCTAGTGGCTTTCTCAGCCATTTTAACAGGCTTGGATGCCATTTCTTTCTTTTGAACCAATATTCAACAATATTTCTTTAGTCTGCTTGAAATTTCATATTTTTAGACTAAAATACATCTTAGTTACTAAGCTTGATAAATTATAGTTGAATTCTATGGTATTGATGTAGTAATTTATGATTTTTTTAGTTATTCAAATGTATATATAAAACCTAAAAAAATATTTTGTTTCATATCCTCCACGTGCAAAATTTTTAAAGGCTTAGCAACCTACATTAAGCAGCGAGTGCAAAGGCTGTAACTAGAAGAGATAATTGTTTGCTTTACTTCTTTATTTACCGTTCTATGTTTTAGGAAAAATATGTTTAAGAACTTATTTCAAAATAGCAATAACCTATATACATATATAATGTATAATAATTGAAATGCGACTGTACAAAATACTAGTCTACTAAAACACAGCCAAGACAAATTACTTTGCACAGATCAAAAGTCAGTTTTATGTTATATGATATGGTAACATGAGTGCTACGTGAGCCACGTCATTGTAACTTCTGTATTGTTAGCCAGGCATGGCTGAAAAGTCAATATAAT